>NW_026866352.1:0-20534 GCF_026571515.1 Ruditapes philippinarum
CTACTGACCTATAACAAAAAAATACTCAATTGTAATTTATAATTGTAAAATCTGTATCTCTGAAGAACAATTCAATATGAGAGCGTATGACGCGTGCATGAATGCGAAATTTTATTCCGTTCACGTGCTGCATTTGTTATAAGGTTTGACAAGTTTCATACACATTGAATGTTCATCGGCCAAACAATTTTCCCGTCGTAGATATAGATCGTAAAATATATTTCATAAAGTGTATACAAAAGATATAAAAGCAGTTTGATTAAATTCACATTAAGTCGTCAAGTTCATATATTTTCAGAATTATTTTTTTTTGTATTTCATGATCAATATGTTTAATTAGGTGAATAAGTTGTGAAAAATATGAGGAAAATTCACACGCAAATCATTAAATTTTGTAATTATTTGCTAACGACAGGTGTCACGTCATTTAAATACATAACATAAAGATTTTCTTCTTTAAAAATGTGTTTGAGTTCGTTATATTTTACGTGCGTAGAGTAATAGTAATTAATGCCCCCGTGTAATAAATAAATAAAGGGTCACCCGAGAGAGCGAAATGCCGCTGCAATATTTCACAGTGATCCGCGGTGACAATATCCCGCAGCGCAAATTTCACCCGATCGCGTGGACGAGCGGAAAGTCACAACTGTCGCAGGGACATCGCGGTGACAATTCACCCGTAAAAAAATCGCGGGGATCGGCGGACTTTGGAAAAATTGCTTGAGCTGTACTGTATAGCAAATCAGTCAACTGACTAGCTTTCTGATAAATAACTTCTAAAGTACTAATGGATGAATTGCAAAGCATTTTGTTTAATATATTATATTTAGGTTTCTGTCATAACTATTGTTTGTCTGTGGTTAAGTGCATGTTGCTTTCACTTTAAGTTATTGCATTTTTAATATGGGTTGTTTTATGTGATTTTTTATCATCCTTTATTCATATACAGTGTAACTTCCGAATTCCGGAACTTCTGAAATCCGGAAACTTCTAAAAATCGAACAATTTTTTCGGTCCCGATTTTTTCCCTTCTATTTTCTATTAATATAATACTTCTGAATTCCGGACGATATTTTCGTAAAATTAGAGTCAAATCAATGCAATTTTACCTCCAAAATCCGAAAATATCTAAAGGTGTGAAATACTTTGTAAATCGAGAATGTTTACCCTGCAGGAAGATTTAATCTCCCTGTCGATTGTTTACTAATTTAATAGCAGTGATCGTGTAATTTGACACGCGTTAAAATCACAAACTGTGAAGTAATATGTTTGAAGTGATGCGGTCAATTAAAGTAATTTACGGCGGTCAGTGAATTTGAAGTGTTTATTAGCGGATTAAATGGCAATTAATTGGGACAATTTGTGCATCAAACGTCTTCAGGGATTTTATTGCATTTGCTGTACTAATTAATTAACTAGCATCGGACAATTTGTAAGTTAAATAAAGTGTAAAATATCAATGTTTTCTTTTCCTTCACATCTTTATCTTGATTAAAAGACTATTATATATGATATTACAGTAATTGCCACATTTTCCTTGACATTTAGTGTCATTTAGTGGCTTAGTCTTGTCCACATTATACGAAACCTCTGAATTCAGGCAACCTCTGAAATCCGAACATTTTGACAAGTCCCATGGGTGTTCGGTTTTCAGAAGTTACACTACACAATCTGCCAATTTCAGTTTTTATTATGCCCCCGCCATGTAATGGCCGGGGCATATAGTGTTACCCTGTTCCGTCATTCCGTCCTTCCGTCCTTCCATCCTTCCGTCCTTCCGTCATTCTGTCATTCCGTCATCATCAGTTTCTGTTCATTATCTTAAGAACGGTTGCACACATTCAACTCAGACTTGACATATGGATATGTCATGACAAAATACAGGTCAAGTTCGAATTTGGTCATGGTTCGATGATTTTTGGCAGAGTTATGCCCCTTTTACTTTGAAAATAATATGAAATTTCAGTTTCCGTTCATTATCTCCCCAACGGTACAACGCATTCCACTCAAACTTGACATATGGATATGTCATGGGAAAATACAGGTCAAGTTCGAATTTGGTCATGGTTCGATGATTTTTAGCAGAGTTATGCCCCTTTTACTTTGAAAATAATATGAAATTTCAGTTTCCGTTCATTATCTCCCCAACGGTACAACGCATTCCACTCAAACTTGACATATGGATATGTCATGAGAAAATACAGGTCAAGTTCGAATTTGGTCATGGTTCGATGATTTTTAGCAGAGTTATGCCCCTTTTACTTTGAAAATAATATGAAATTTTCAGTTTCCGTTCATTAACTCCCCAACAGTACAACGCATTCAACTCAAACTTGACTTATGGATTTGTCATGAGAAAATACAGGTCAAGTTCGAATTTGGTCATGGTTCGATGATTTTTAGCATGTTATGCCCCTTTTACTTTGAAAATAATATGAAATTTTCAGTTTCCGTTCATTATCTCCCCAACAGTACAACGCATTCAACTCAAACTTGACTTATGGATATGTCATGAGAAAATACAGGTCAAGTTCGAATTTTGTCATGGTTCGATGATTTTTGACAGAGTTATGCCCCTTTTACTTTGAAAAGAATATGAAATTTTCAGTTTCCGTTCATTATCTCCCCAACGGTACAACACATTCAACTCAAACTTGACACATGGATGCGTCAAAGGAATGTGCAGGTCAAGTTCGAATTTGGTCATGGTTCAATGATTTTTGGCAGAGTAATGCCCCTTTCACTTTGAAAGTAATATGAAATTTTCAGTTTCCGTTTATTATCTCCCCAATGGTACAACACATTCAACTCAAATTTGACATATGGATATGTTTTTGGAATGCCCAGGCCAAGTTCGAATTTGGTCATGGTTCAATGATTTTTGTCAGAGTAATGCCCCTTTCACTTTGAAAATAATATGAAATTTACAGTTTCTGTTCATTATCTACCCAACAGTGTTACATATTCCATATGGATATGTCAAAGGAATGGGCAGGTCAAGTTGGAATTTGGTCATGGTTTGATGATTTTTTTGCAGAGTTATGTCCCTTTCACTTTGAAAATAATATAGATACATCTTAGGAATAAGCAGTTTAAGTTTGAATTTGGTTGTGGTTCAATGATTTTAGACAAACTTTTCTTTCCTGAATGTTGGAAAAATTTTGGACTTTCAGTTTCAGCACTCATACTTTTAGCCATTATTTTGACTACAAATATGCAATATGCTATTTTTATGCCCCCGCCATGTAATGGCCGGGGCATATAGTGTTACCCTGTTCCGTCATTCCGTCCTTCCGTCCTTCCGTCCTTCCGTCCTTCCATCCTTCCGTCCTTCCGTCCTTCCGTCATTCTGTCATTCCGTCATCATCAGTTTCCGTTCATTATCTTAAGAACGGTTGGGCATATTCAACTCAAATTTGACATATGGATATGTCATGAGAAAATACAGGTCAAGTTCGAATTTGGTCATGGTTCGATGATTTTTGGCAGAGTTATGCCCCTTTTACTTTAAAAATAATATGAAATTTCAGTTTCCGTTCATTATCTTAAGAACGGTTGGACACATTCAATTCAAACTTGACATATGGATATGTCATGAGAAAATACAGGTCAAGTTCGAATTTGGTTATGGTTCAATGATTTTTGGCAGAGTTATGCCCCTTTTACTTTGAAAAAAATATGAAATTTTCAGTTTCCGTTCATTATCTCCCCAATGGTACAACACAATCAACTCAAACTTGACATATTGATATGTCATGAAAAAATACAGGTCAAGTTCGAATTTGGTCATGGTTCGATGATTTTTGGCAGAGTTATGCCCCTTTTACTTTGAAAATAATATGAAATTTTCAGTTTCCATTCATTATCTCCCTCAAGGTACAACACATTCAACTCAAACGTGACATATGGATGCATCAAAGGAATGCGCAGGTCAAGTTCAAATTTGGTCATGGTTCAATGATTTTTGGCAGAGTAATGCCCCTTTCACTTTGAAAATAATATGAAATTTACAGTTTCTGTTCATTATCTACCCAACAGTGTCACATATTCAACTTTAATTTGACATATGGATATGTCAAAGGAATGGGCAGGTCAAGTTGGAATTTGGTCATGGTTTGATGATTTTTTGGCAGAGTTTGTCTCTTTCACTTTGAAAATAATATAGATACATCTTAGGAATAAGCAGTTTAAATTTGAATTTGGTCGTGGTTCAATGATTTTAGACAAACTTATCTTTCCTGAATGTTGGAAAAATTTTGAACTTTCAGTTTCACCACTCATTCTTTTAGCCATTATTTTGGCTGCAAATATGCAATATGCTATTTCTAAAAGGTTAAGACTGAATAATTTCAGTGCCTTGAACATTGTATGGAAATGGTTTGTGTTAACATTGAAAAGTTTTAAGGGCTTTGAACTTAAAATGAAAAAAATAATTAATGCACCATCTGAAATTTTGGCTGCATGCGGGGGCATCCGTGGCATGATGACACATTTCTAGTGATTTATATAAAAAAAGAAAACAAAGTATATAGTGAATAATCAGACTTGATTGTTTTCATGGTAATGAAAAGAAGATTAAATTGTGCTCTGCAAGAGTATTTATGCCCCCGCCATGTAATGTCCTTCCGTCATTCTGTCATTCCGTCATCATCAGTTTCCGTTCATTATCTTAAGAACGGTTGGGCACATTCAACTCAAATTTGACATATGGATATGTCATGAGAAAATACAGGTCAAGTTCGAATTTGGTCATGGTTCGATGATTTTTGGCAGAGTTATGCCCCTTTTACTTTGAAAATAATATGAAATTTCAGTTTCCGTTCATTATCTCAAGAACGGTTGGACACATTCAACTCAAACTTGACATATGGATATGTTATGAGAAAATACAGGTCAAGTTCGAATTTGGTTATGGTTCGATGATTTTTGGCAGAGTTATGCCCCTTTTACTTTGAAAATAATATGAAATTTTCAGTTTCCGTTCATTATCTCCCCAACGGTACAACACAATCAACTCAAACTTGACATATTGATGCGTCAAAGGAATGCGCAGGTCAAGTTCAAATTTGGTCGTGGTTCGATGATTTTGGCAGAGTTATGCCCCTTTTACTTTGAAAATAATATGAAATTTTCAGTTTCCGTTCATTATCTCCCTCAAGGTACAACACATTCAACTCAAACGTGACATATGGATGCGTCAATGGAATGCGCAGGTCAAGTTCAAATTTGGTCATGGTTCAATGATTTTTGGCAGCGTTATGCCCCTTTCACTTTGAAAGTAATATGAAATTTTCAGTTTCCGTTTATTATCTCCCAATGGTACAACACATTCAACTCAAATTTGACATATGGATATGTTTCTGGAATGCCCAGGCCAAGTTCGAGTTTGGTCATGGTTCAATGATTTTTGGCAGAGTAATGCCCCTTTCACTTTGAAAATAATATGAAATTTACAGTTTCTGTTCATTATCTACCTAACAGTGTTACATTTTAAATTTTAATTTGACATATGGATATGTCAAAGGAATGGGCAGGTCAAGTTGGAATTTGGTCAGGGTTTGATGTTTTTTTGGCAGAGTTATGTCCCTTTCACTTTGAAAATAATATAGATACATCTTAAGAATAAGCAGTTTAAGTTTGAA
This sequence comes from Ruditapes philippinarum, assembly GCF_026571515.1. NCBI lineage: Eukaryota > Metazoa > Mollusca > Bivalvia > Venerida > Veneridae > Ruditapes > Ruditapes philippinarum. The sequence continues at coordinate 5,643 of NW_026866352.1, forward strand.
TTTGGTCATGGTTCAATGATTTTAGACAAACTTATCTTTCCTGAATGTTGGAAAAATTTTGAACTTTCAGTTTCAGCACTCATTCTTTTAGCCATTATTTTGGCTACAAATATGCAATATGCTTTTTCTAAAGGTTAAGACTGAATAATTTCAGTGCCTTGAACGTTGTATGGAAATGGTTTGTGTTAACATTGAAAAGTTTTAAGGGCTTTGAACTTAAAATGAAAAAAAAAAATTAATGCACCATCTGAAATTTTGGCTGCATGCGGGGGCATCCGTGGCATGATGACACATTTCTAGTTAAAAGGTTAAGACTGAATGATTTCAGTGCCTTGAACATTGTATAAAAATGGTTTGTGTTAACATTGAAAAGTTTTAAGGGCTTTGAACTTAAAATGAAAAAATTAATTTATGCACCATCTGAAATTTTGGCTGCATGCGGGGGCATCCGTGGCATGATGACACATTTCTAGTTTTTTATAGATTTACAACCAAAAAAGTAGTTTCTTGCTAAAGGTTTAAGGGTTACTAAGCTTAGTGGACTTGATAAATATTTTAAGCAATCCTGCTGAAGCAATCTGAATAACTTTATAATTTATATTAATACTGATTAAGAATTTAAGATAATTTGTGAAAGTCATAACTTGTATAACTTTTCTCCTTACATTGCAAATTATCTTCATTTTAGGCTGTCGAAGGCACATACATTGATAAGAAATGTCCATTTACTGGTAACGTGAGCATCCGAGGACGTATTCTGTCAGGTGTTGTTATGAAGATGAAGATGCAAAGGACTATTGTAATCCGTAGAGATTATCTGCACTTTGTGAAAAAATACCAGAGATTTGAGAAGAGACATAAAAATATGTCTGTACATCTTAGTCCATGTTTTAGGTATGCCATTTCCCAACTTTAATGTTAATGTTAAGAAAAGCAGTATTACTAAAATTTGACGTTGACAAAAATGTGACAGGCAGGGAAGAGAAACGCATGTCTCTTTTCCTGGCACCCGTTTTTTGCAGTCACTTAAAATTTCTGTTCTCCCGAAATTGTTGTTGATAAATATCTTAAATTCACTAATTGATCAAACTATTCTTGAGGCTGTCCGACCTTTTCAGAAATTTTACGTGTACAAAAGTCCAAATACAGCAAACATGTTGAATAAAAGGGTTTAAAATTGGTTTTATTTCAATGTCAATATGATAATGATGTTTTAATATTCTTTGTAAGTCACCAGAGGTGTTTACTTGTTAATATGCTACCATTCTAATGTTGTTCAGTTACTGACTATTGTTTTCAAAGGCAAACATCAGTTTATGTTGGATAATTTGATTTGTTGGTGTCGTTTTGGAAAATTAATTCAAGTCACAAGTGATGTTTTACTCACGATGGTCTTCAGACATTATATGTTGAAATTGCCAACTGGCATTTTGCTGATGTGACTTCTTCTAATTTTCTATCATCTCTTTACAATAAGTTATTTTTATGACTGTCAGTTCTTCTGAAAATAAGACCTCACAATAAATCTAACGTCTTGAGAGCAAAGCTTCTAAGCATCGGCCAAAATAGTGTCTCTTAAATGGTGTTGATCTGTATTTTGAAAGTTCTTTCTTAAAGGGTTTTTCGGTTAATTTCTTTCGGTGTCATTCAGGTTGGTTTTGATCCTTGGGCAAGGAAAAAAATTTCACGTACAATTAATCTTGGACATTTGAGTCTAATGGTGTTTTGTCTCTGCTTAATCTTGTTGAATTAGTATTTGATCACTTGTGGATAAATCCAGGAAAATTGTTTAGGTAGATTGATGGTCAAGATGTTACATAAAAAAAGTTAAAATCAATATAAAAAACAACCAAAGTTAAAATAAGAAAGTATATAAGTTGAACACATGGTTTCTTTGCATCTGTCTGTTAATGAATTTTTTTAGCTCACCTGTCACAAAGTGACAGGGTGAGCTTTTGTGATCGCTTTTCGTCCGGCGTCCGTCCGTCCGTCCGTCCGTCCGTCCGTCGTCCGTCCGTCGTCCGTAAACTTTTGCTTTAAATGACATCTCCTCATAAACCACTGAGCCAATTTCATCCAAACTTCACAGGAATGTTCCTTTGGTGGTCACCTTTAAAAATTGTTCAAAGAATTTAATTCCATGCAGAACTCTGGTTGCCATGGCAACCGAAAGAAAAATCTTTAAATATCTTCTTTTAAACAACCCTAAGAGCTAGAGCTTAGATATTTGGCATGAAACATCTTCTAATGAGTGTCTACCAAGTTTGTTCAAATAAAAGCCCTGGGGTCAAAATTGGCCCCGCCCCAGGGGGTCATTGATTTTCCCTATATGCATATAGTAAAAACTTAAAAAATCTTCTTTTAAAGAACTGTAAGAGCTAGAGCTAAGATATTTGGCATGGAACATCTTCTAGTGAGTGTCTACCAAGTTTGTTCAAATAAAAGCCCTGGGGTCAAAATTGGCCCCGCCCCGGGGGGTCATTGATTTTCCCTATATGCATATACATGTAGTAAACACTTAAAAAATCTTCTTTTAAAGAACTGTAAGAGCTAGAGCTTAGATATTTGGCATGAAACATCTTCTAGTGAATGTCTACCAAGTTTGTTCAAATAAAAGCCCTGGGGTCAAAATTGGCCCCGCCCCAGGGGGTCATTGATTTTCCCTATATGCATAAAGTAAAAACTTAAAAATCTTCTTTTAAAGAACCCAAAGAGCTAGAGCTTAGATATTTGGCATGAAACATCTTCTAGTGAATGTCTACCAACTTTGTTCAAATAAAAGCCCTGGGGTCAAAATTGGCCCCGCCCTGGGGGGTAATTGATTTTCTCTATATGCATATAGTAAAAACTTAAAAAATCTTCTTTTAAAGAACCGTAAGAGCTAGAGCTTAGATATTTGGCATAAAACATCTTCTAGTAAATGTCTACCAAGTTTGTTCAAATAAAAGCCCTGGGGTCAAAATTGGCCCCGCCCCAGGGGGTCATTGATTTTCCCTATATGCATATAGTAAAAACTTAAAAAATCTTCTTTTAAAGAACCCAAAGAGCTAGAGCTAAGATATTTGGCATGAAACATCTTCTAGTGAATGTCTACCAAGTTTGTTCAAATAAAAGCCCTGGGGTCCAAATTGGCCCCGCCCCAGGGGGTCATTGATTTTCCTTATATGCATATAGTAAAAACTTATAAAATCTTCTTTTAAAGAACCCAAAGAGCTAGAGCTAAGATATTTAGCATGAGACATGTTCTAATGGGTGTCTACCAAGTATGTTCAAATAAAAGCCCTGGGGTCAAAACTGGCCCCGCCCCGGGGGTCATTGATTTTCCCTATATACATAGCAAAAACTTAAAAATCTTCTTTGAAAAAACCAAAATAACTAGAGTTTAGATATTAAGCATGAAACATCTTTAAGTAAATATCTACAAAGTTTGTTCAAATAAAAGCCGAGGGGTCAAAACTGGCCCTGCCCGAGGGGTGTCATTGTTTTTAACTATATGTGTACAGTAAAAACTTAAAAAATTTTCTTTTAAAAAACCCAATGAGCTAGAACTTAGATGTTTTGCATGAAACATCTTCTTATGGGTGTCTACCAAGTCTGTTCAAATAAACAAATAAAAACCCTTGGGTAAAAATTGGGCCGGGGGGGGGGGGGGGGGGGGGGGGGGCTATATACAGGTGAGCGACCTCAGGGCCATCATGGCCCTCTTGTTTCAGTATCTTAAAAGTTTTTTATTTTTTAAGAATTAAATGGTTTCCTCTCGGCTTGTGTGAAATAGACAGTTTTAATTATTACAGTGGAGCATTTTTATTCAGAAATTATTATTATTATGAAAATAATAACTACATACAAAAAAAATGACCAATGAAGTCACAAATGATGTTTTTCTCACGATGGTCTTCAGACTTCAACTGGTGATATTGCCAAGTGGCATTCTGCTGATGTGACAGGTCATGATTTATCTTAAAACATAGAGATTTTTCATCATGTCTTTCATTGTTGTACCAATTGCTTTATAAATTATGCTTGATCGGTTTTTCAAAAGCAAATGTTTTGTTTTTGTTAAGGCTGTATACATTTCCATATGGGCATGAGGCCATCCTTAAAAAAATGTTCGTTTGCAGTTACGCGACTGACTCACAAAATTTGCCCCTACTCAAATTTTTTTTTCATGGTCTGGATAAAAAAAATTTTTTTTTTGAATCAGAAAATTATGCCTTGTGGTTTGTTTTCGTTCTTTTAAAGGTTAATACTAATAGAAGAAATAAAATGTAGGTCTTATTAAATTAGAATTCAGTTATCAATTTATTAATTGTTACCAGATTATCAAAGCATATATTGTCCAGCATTTTGAAATTCCATGTTTATTTGGGAGTACAGTTCAATAAAAAAAAAAAATCGACCTACCTACCCACCTTGAAAATTCTGGGTCGGGTTACTGCAAACAAACATTTTTTTAAGGATGGCCTGATTGAAAGTTACAGCTGCTGTTATAAAGATGACCTGCAGGATTCTAAATATAGCTTTTAAAAAAAATTCTTTGATAGATTTTATCAACATACACTAACATGGATATTACAATTACAAAGTAAATAAAAGGATCCCTAGTCAGATATTCTTGTTTTCGTATTTATATGGTGATTTAGTGATGATACTGCGCATGCAACTTTTGCTTTCATAGTAACATGTAGGCTCAATACTTAAAATTTATTACCATATATGCAATTAATTTGACATCAGTGTAGTCTCAGGAATTAAAATAAGTCAGTTTTTATTGTGCTTTACTCTTGGAATAGATGATTATGAATTTTGTAATATTTTCTACAATGAAAAATAATGGTGTTATGAGTATGAATAGGATATCCATGTAAAGACATGATCGGGTAAAATAAGCTGTAAAAATGACAAGTCACAAATGATGTTTTTCTCACGATGGTCTTCAGACATGTATACTGGTGATACTGCCAAATGGCATTCTGCTGATGTGACTATAGTAAAATTAATGACAACATGCAATTTGTTTCGTATATTTCATCAATCAAATGTATATTAAAAATTTGTGAAATCTATCCTTTCTGCTCCAATCTTTTATTAGCTCACCTGTCACAAAGTGACAGGGTGAGCTTTTGTGATCGCTTTTCGTCCGGCGTCCGTCCGTCGTCCGTCCGTCCGTAAACTTTTGCTTTAAATGACATCTCCTCATAAACCACTGAGCCAATTTCATCCAAACTTCACAGGAATGTTCCTTTGGTGGTCACCTTTGAAAATTGTTCAAAGAATTTAATTCCATGCAGAACTCTGGTTGCCATGGCAACCGAAAGAAAAATCTTTAAATATCTTCTTTTAAAGAACCCAAAGAGCTAGAGCTAAGATATTTGGCATGAAACATCTTCTAGTGAGTGTCTACCAAGTTTGTTCAAATAAAAGCCCTGGGGTCAAAATTGGCCCCGCCCCAGGGGGTCATTAATTTTTCCCTATATGCATATAGTAAAAACTTAAAAAATCTTCTTTTAAAGAACCGTAAGAGCTAGAGCTTAGATATTTGGCATGAAACATCTTCTAGTGAATGTCTACCAAGTTTGTTCAAATAAAAGCCCTGGGGTCAAAATTGGCCCCGCCCCAGGGGGTCATTGATTTTCCCTATATGCATATAGTAAAAACTTTAAAAAAATTCTTTTAAAGAACCCAAAGAGCTAGAGCTAAGATATTAAGCATGAAACACCTTCTAGTGAGTGTCTACCAAGTTTGTTTAAATTAAAGCCCTGGGGTCAAAATTGGCCCTGCCCCGGGGGGCATTGATTTTCCCTATATGCATATAGTAAAAACTTAAAAAATCTTCTTTTAAAGAACCATAAGAGCTAGATCTTAGATATTTGGCATGAAACGCTTCTAGTGAATGTCTACCAAGTTTGTTCAAATAAAAGCCCTGGGGTCAAAACTGGCCCCGCCCGGGGGGGGGGGGGGGAGTCATTGTTTTTCCTTGTATGAGTATAGCAAAAACTTAAAAATCTTCTTTGAAAAAACCCAAATAGCTAGAGTTTAGATATTAAGCATGAAACATCTTTAAGTAAATATGTACAAAGTTTGTTCAAATAAAAGCCCTCGGGTCAAAACTGGCCCTGCCCCAGGGGTGTCATTGTTTTATACTGTATGTGTATAGTAAAAACTTTAAAAATCTTCTTTTAAAAAACCCAATGATCTAGAACTTAGATGTTTAGCATGAAACATCTTCTTATGGGTGTCTACCAAGTCTGTTCGAATAAACAAATAAAAGCCCTTGGGTAAAAATTGGCCCGGGGGTGGGGGGGGGCCTATATACAGGTGAGCGACCTCAGGGCCATCATGGCCCTCTTGTTTTCTTTAAACAAATAAATCCCAACATTTTCCAAGAGCTATTCCTACATTCAACTATTGATTGAAACACAATTATCACGCATATTGGAAGCGATAAATGTCGTCTTAAAATAACTTGATCCTTACCACTGTGGGTTCAAATTCCGACAGCGACTTTGAATTCTTTCTTGTGAGCAAGCTATCGAGCTAGCTTGTGAAATGTTGGTGGTTTTACTCAGGTGCTCCCTCCTGTCTGAAACCATGCATGGAAGGACACCTGAGGTCTTCCTCTACAAGTAAAGCATGAGAGAGATTTTATTTCACTGTCCATTGATTATTTACTGTTGCCGAGACATCTGTGTCTAACATTTCAACTTGTCTAGTTAAAAAATGTCAAGTCACAAGACTATTATTGTTAAGTTATTGAGTCATCTTTGTTTTATATACAAGTCACAAATGATGTTTTCTCACGATGGTCTTCAGACATGAAATGGTGATACTGCCAAATGGCATTCTGCTGATGTGACTTTGGTAAAATTAATGACAGCATGCAATTTGTTTCGTATATTTCATCAATCAAATGTATATTGAAAATCTATCCTTTCTGCCAATCTTTATTTCTTTAAATAATAAATCCCAACATTTTCAAAGAGCTATTCCTTGATTCCACCATTGATAAACACAGTTATCAAGCATATCTGGATAGGTAAAAGTTGTTGTCTTCAAATCACTTGCCTTTTGCTGCTTTGGGTTTGAATTCTGACAGGGGCTTAGGATTCTTTCATGTGAGGAAGCTATCCAGCTAGATTGTGGAATGTTGGTGGTTCTACTCGGGTGTGCCTGCCTGTCTGGAATAATGCATGGAAGGGCACCTTTGGTCTTCTTCCACCAGTAAAGCTGGAGAGTTGCCATATGACTTCTTCTGTTGGTGCGACATAAACCCAACAACAAAAACTTCAAGCACATTACTTTGTTTGTGGATTTTACTACACTATTCATTAATTATTTACTGTTGCTGAGACATCTGTGTCTATAAAGACTAAAACTTCAGCTTGCCTTGTTAAAAAATGTCAAATTGCAAGACTATTGATGTTAAGTTATTGAGTCATCTTTGTTTTATATACAAGTCACAAATGATGTTTTCTCACGATGGTCTTCAGACATGAAATGGTGATACTGCCAAATGGCATTCTGCTGATGTGACTTTACATAATAACAGTTTCCTACATTTACTTCCATATGAAGCTAAATTTGACATATTTTGCTCATTTTTTTAATTGCACAATTTGTTCAAAACTGGCACGTCTTACCACAGGATCAGATTGATGGTCAGTTGTGTAGAAATAAAGAAAAAATATTTTCAAAGTTCATGGAAGGACTAATTGGTACGGGCATTTATTGGTGACTATAATTAGATATTTATTTCACTTCATGAATTAATGAATGTTCTCTATATTTTACAGGGACGTAGTGCCTGGTGATGTTGTAACTGTTGGAGAATGCCGACCACTCAGTAAGACCGTCAGATTCAACGTTCTCAAGGTCTCCAAAGCAGCAGGATCTAAAAAAGGATTCAAGAAATTCTAAATGCTGTGTAAATAAAAGAAAATAAATGAAAAAAAAAATCAAATGTTTTCAATTAGTCCTTTAATATGATTAAAATTATTAATGTGTTAAATTAATCCATGGTCACACAGTCAAAAAAGCTTGTAAACACTCGAGTTTATATTGAATCTTTATTGAATTTTATCTGCATGCAGATTCATATCTAAACTGCTATGTTTTCACATGAACACATGTTCTGAGAAAATAGTGGCTATACACGATTTTAGAATCAATTTTGCTGAAAATATGAAAACTCCAAATTATATGCATTTAATATCCCCACAAGAGAAGACATAAAACTCTTTCCTTTTTATACGCCCGTTTGAAAAACGGGACGTATTATGGGAACGCCCCTGGCGGGCGGGCGGGCGGGCGGGCGGCGTCCAATTTTGTCCGGAGCATATCTCCTACATGTATGGAGGGATTTTTAATGAAACTTCATATAAATGTTCACCACTATGAGGAGCAGTGTCGCGCACATGAACCAGGTCTCTAGGTCAAAGGTCAAGGTCACACTTAGAGCTCATTGAAAAATGCTTGTCCGGAGCAAAACTTCCACATGTGTAGAGGGATTTCAATATTACTTGGCACAAATGTTCACCATTGTGAGGCGGAGTGTCGCGTGCAAGATTCAGGTCCTTGCGGCCAAGGTCAAGGTCACACATAGAGGTCAAAGTTCAGATAAAAATATGAAGATGTGTATATGGACCATTTAGTCATCATTAATTGAGGGATTGTAACACAAATGGTCATTATCAAGGACTATGGCTGTGATACATATAATTTAGGTCAATATATACAAGGTCAAGGTCACTAAAGATGATGAAATATCCAGATTTTGTAAATAGAATTTAATCAAAGGGAGACAACAAAGTTATTACTTTGTTCATAAATGACTTACACAATTACTCCCCTTGATCTAAAAAATAGAATTTAATCAAAGGGCATGAAATAATCCTCTTTCTTGGACTTGAGTATGTTGTAAAGAATGTAACATTTATTTACACATGTTTCATTCATTGGTCAAGATTCTTAACTGTGATAACTATGGTGTTCTGTAGACTTGGTATTTGTTCATAAAGATCATACAGTAATTACCTTATCAAATGTAAATACTTTCTCATAGAAATTTAATTATATTTTAATTTTCAAGTAAATATCAGTTCAGCTCATTCAAAGATTAAGAATTGTAATGAAATGTATTTCCCTAGAATAAAATCTTAAATCAGAATTTTTAGTTATTAAATTACATGTACTTTTTATACGCCCGTTTAAAAAAAGATAAAAATATGAAGATGTGTATAGGGACGATTTAATCATCATTTATTGAGGGATTGTAACACAAATGGTCATTATAATGACTACGGCTGTGACACATGTACTTTAGGTCAATATATGCAAGGTCAAGGTCACTAAAGATGGTGAAATATCCAGATTTTGTCTGGAGCATATCTCATACATGTATGGAAGAATTTTTATAATACTTTATGGAAATGTTCACCACCATGATATGTATTGCTCCATGCATGATCCAAGTCTCCAGGTCAAAGTCAAGGTCACACTTAGAGCTCATTGAAAAACGCTTGTCCGGAGCAAAACTTCTACATTCATAGGGGGTTTTCAATATAACTTGGCACAAATGTTCACCATTGTGAGGCTGAGTGTCGCATGCAAATTCAGATCCCTGCGACCAAAGTCAAGGTTACACTTAGAGGTCAAAGTTCAGATAAAAATTTGAAGATGGTTATAGGGACCATTGAGTCATCATTTATTGATGGATTGTAGCACAAATGGTAACTATCATGACTACAGGTGTTACACATTTAATTTAGGTTAATATTTGCAAGGTCAAGGTCACTGGAGATGATTAAATATCCAGATGTTGTCCGGAGCATATTTTCTACATGCATGGAGGAATTTTAATGTTACTTTATAGAATTGTTCACCACCATGAGACGTAGTGCCCTGCACATAAACCAAGTCTCTAGGTCAAAGGTGAAGGTCACAGTTAGAGCTCATAGAAAAACACTTGTCTGGAGCAAAACTTCTACATGCATAGAGGGATTTCAATATAATTTGGCACAAATGTTCATCATTGTGAGGCCGAGTGCCGTGCATAAAATTCAGGTCCCTGCAACCAAGGTCAAGGTCACACATTCTGTGCATATCTTCCCTATTGATTTGTTTTAAGGTTCATTTAACAACACAGTGCCAAGAATAAAAACTTGCTTGCTAGATAACACTTATCCATAATGCCCCCATCTCCATCTAAAGCTTTTTTCGTAAACGGGCGTATTTTGTGACTATGGCACCCTTGTTGTCTTTGGAATAGAAAATGGTATACAGAGATAGTCTTGTTTGTCTGTCCATTATTCAGCCTTAAGGGATTTTGAAATAACTATACCAATGTAAAGCATGTGCAACACCCAGACCCCCCCTATCAGCGACATTGATGTAATGAGTGTAACCGACGTGCTCGGATGATGTATAGCTTCTAATGCAATTTTGAGGTACATTTTGCCATTCTTGGTGCAGAGCTACGATTACAAGTAGTTTGTACCATTGCCCGTTAAAATTTCAGTTGTCAAAATTGAGGCTAAATGTCGGTGTGAGGAGGTTAAGGCTAATCTGCGCACATGGCAAGTTAAAATTTGGCGTTACATAAGTCATTTTAGTTACTTACGTAATTGTCACATTTACCAAAAATATTTACCAAAGTAATGTTTTTGTAAACGCTCCAACACCATTCTTAAAAACAATTTGTTTTTGGTATAAAAAAAACAAAACAGAATTTGCTTATGCTTCAATAATTTGGTTAAGAATAAAAACTAAACTTAAATTTACTGGTTTATGATGAAATTGGTATCACTACTTGCCAATTGCTATTCTTAGCTCAATTAAGTCGTCATCTTATGACAGTGCTTTCAAATCACAACAATTTTAAAATTTCTGGGATGTGCTAAACTTATTTCCATGTGTATATATAACGATATATTCGATAGATACAGGCAATGTTTATTCAAATGACCTTAACGAAGTTAATGGAGTGCCAGGTCAATATTGTTTGACAATACAAATTTTTCTTAATATAAAATATACAAGTTTATATTTGTAATGATTTTATTTCCTAGTTTATCAACAGTTACAGAAGTTTGCTAACAAAAATATTACAGTTGTAACAAAATGTCAAAAGTATATGTATACATTTTCCCCCTAAAAAATCCAAAATATAAAATTATTAAACTATTCACAAATAACATACAGGGCATAAATTTATAAACAAAAAAATGCAAAATGAGACTGGATTAGGAATCTAAGCTAAATTGAAAAAAGAATAAAAACAAAAATGATTGTTTTGAAAGAATGGACGGCAAAAGTTAGTGCTGCAACTAAAGAATGAAAAACTTGTTCCATGATACACTGTTGCGTGAATTTTTTAAATGTATCATTTTAAATAAAAAATTCTTTTATCAAAAAATGAAATAACAATTACACAAAAAAAACATTACTAACTAAAATAGCTTCTATATAGATGTAAAAAGATCTATCAACACAAGTCTGGTTCAAAGCAATCTTGCGCACGCGATTATAAAACCTCTCTGCAGGAAATCTGTAGCTTAAAACTTGAAATATTTTTATCAATTAAGCAACCTCTACAACAGATTTAGGTGATGCAAAAATATACACAAATACATATCTAGACAAAGTGAAAAAATAACAAATCTCTTTCAAAATTTTAGAATTGTTTGGTAGATAAAACAAAAACAAAAAATATGCTATAAAAAAGGTAAAAAATTTTGAGCTGCTTAAAAATCAAGCTGTATAAGGATAGTTAAGAATTTTATCACATTTACATTTTCACAAGATTGTCTTTAAATTCTGAAAACCATCAACTTTCATTTTAAAAGCAGAAAAAAGTTGACACCCCTAATTACACTGTTAAATATTAATATGTTAACAACGTACATAGTTCTTTCTAAATTTCATTTAAAGTCAAATACTCAATGATCAAGATCTATGAAATTTTACAAGGTGTATTAAGGTATAATAGAAGATGAGCAATTACTCCGTTTGAAAATTATCATTTTGTGCTCAAAACAAGTTGTTACAACCCCCAAATATGGAAAGGTCAAATTTTACTCCATCTTAAAAAAATACAAACCTGCAGTATAGAGAAATTACTATTGGCAGTTCAATTTTATCATTTTGATGGTATGGAAAAAAAACAAACTTGACACAATTGACAATTTAAAGGACCGGTTCATTACACACATCCAAGCGGTTCATGGTTTGAATTATCAAAGCAATGATATTACATGTAGTAGATATTCAATTGAAATAAAAAACAAGAAAATGGTTGTCGTATGAGATTATTATATGTACAGGGGTTCATGGCAACACCGTAAGTAACATAATGTACTTTTAAAACAAATTTGGACAGTGTTTCCACGACCCTGACAAATTTTATCACAGATTGGCATATTAATTACGAAATGGAATGTTTTGTATTAAAGACTAGGCCATGGGAATACATGTTTACACTATGTAAATGACGTTAAATATGATTTATTTTTATAAAGATATGTACCAACAGTATTCATGTATAAATATTTCTTCAAAAGTTCAAAATATATATTTTTGTATACACAGAAACTTTAACCTGTTTTTCTAATGGAATGTAAGAAATTTGAACAAATGAAACACATCCTGATTTCAAAATGTTACATAAAAAATAAAAGATCTCTAAAGAGAACAGTCATTTTATAACAGGTTTTCATTTACAAAAAGCCGAATGTGTTGTTACACATCTAAAATAATTTCACTTTTAAACCTGTAATTCAAATGTTACGCATTAAGTAAACAAATACATTCATATGAGTAGACTATGTACACATGTAAGAATAATAGTTTACGTAGTAAATATTTACATGAAATGATTTTGATAAGCCTCATCAATATGGAATTGATAGACTTTGTAAGTTACTAAGTTTGCTTTGTTACGCAATGTTCACTGTCATTACCCAAACTATTTGTGGGAACAAGTAAAAGACAGAAATGTGATTGACATTGTTAACACAAAATAATAAAGTAATAAATAAAATATCAAAACATACAAGAAATACAATTATCACAGACAAGTTGGTTTGATAACACAATAAAATTACAAACAATAAATAAATACAATTTGCTGCCCATCTAGGAAAACCATGCACTGTTCAAGTTATGGCAAACAGTTTTACATTTGGCACCAAAGTAAGTTCATCTCCACAATATATTATTTATATTAATTTACTGCTTAAACATGACAAAAACATGTTTATGAAATTACAGGTTAACTTGTGATTCCACCAGGACTGAGCATATCTTAATCCCTTGTCCCCCCCCCCCCCCCGCCCCCCCCCCCCCCCCCCCCCCCCCCCCCCCCCCCCCTCAAAAAGATTTATGTTGTAAATATGCAAAGTGTTCTGGGCACCAAACTGAAAAGAATAATTTTTTACAAAATATTCAAACAAGCACATTTATCTCAATAATAAAATGTATACAAAAACACAAGTCTGTTAAATATAGACATAAAAAATGAAAATATTCATATAAAAATTTAAAGGTATCCATTTTTGACATCACAATTATAAAATAAATATACGAAAGTAAATTATGATTTTACTTATGGGTGCTAAAATAATCTAGCTATATATATGTACATGTATGTGTTATAACTTATAAAAGTTATTTCTGAATAATTTTATAAAATATTCTACCGTGCAACATTTTAACATGATTCGAGCTTTCCGTTTATATTTACAGAAAAAACAGAATTCAAAGTCACAAATTTCAACATAAAAAATATGTCATTTTACAAAAATGGACAACAAATAGACAACAGAAGTAATTAAAGATCTGGTTACTTCATATATATATTTAATATCACATACTTCTGTTACAAAATATTTCAAGGTTTTTTAAAATAAGGTTCATTTGTTTCGATTTTAATAAAAAAATTTACAACACATGGTCATGTGACAAAAAGCTGCCATTTGATTGGTTCAGTGGACAGTGGTTTAAAAAATCTCATTCTGCATTAAAAACTGCATTTCTTTTATAAAATAGAAATATATAAAATTTTGGGAACATTATTTTAAACACAACAGTGCATTGATAACTTATAATATCTAAAAATAGCATGTGATAACAATGTATAAATACAAATCAACATTTCTACAGGTTTTGAATTTCAATGAATAAATATGACAAAGCCACTGGAGAAAGACAGTTGCCCAGTTCTAATGGTGAATAATTACCTCCCCTTTCATCTTCTCCCTTTAACAGTTATACATGAACATATAATGATAAAATGATAATAAATCTATGTGACAATACAATTTTTTAATGTATAAAATAAACAATAATCTTGATTATGGTGATACATTTGTAGTTCAGCCTATGGATTTTGCTCATGTATGCTTTGATAATAAATAAAAAGCATATAGTTTGTACAAATCTTACGATTTATACCACAATTAAAGGTTTTGGGTAGATATATATCTTTTTGGTAAACAATCTTTGTGCCAGTATCTTTCGGGGTGGACATTAATCTTGGGGGTAGAGATCTCTTTCAATCTGGTTGTCACCGCTGTCTTTGTCAAGCCACTGTCCGCAAGGGAACACAGTGAGATCATTGTTGACAAGGTTCAGCACTTCTATACGGTCAAGATACCATTTCGGTCTCCATCCACTGTTGTCATGCTCCACATGTAATTTTGTCAATTTCCCTGTAAACAGTAACAATAAACCATGCATATAATGAAACAAACCAAAGAATAGTAAAGCATATCAAGAAATTTTTTCAAACATGTACAAAAATAACCAAAGATGCCCTTTTTGAAAAAAAACTCACCATATCACAATTTATTATGTCAGATTTAAAGCCACACTGACAATGTTGAATCGTATGGCCCC
>NW_026866353.1:0-44761 GCF_026571515.1 Ruditapes philippinarum
TACTTTAATCACAATTTGAAATTGTGAAAAGGGAGATAATTTAGAAACATCGCTGTTCTTCAGTATATCTTATGAAGCTTATGAATAAAAAGAAAGCTATCTTTCTATTATCTATTCAAGTTATGACATTATGTTCAGAATTAATTAAAGTTATAGAAAAAAAATCAATAACCATATACATTAAGGATAATGTAGTATAAACAGTAATTGTAAATATATAAAAAAAAACATGCGTGAATAAAGGGAGGAAATTGAATAATTATATCATTGAAGTGGACACATTTTGTGCTTAAACATCATTTTGTTTCCATATTTACTCAAATGGTGCAATACGAACGTTTCTGTACTTTGACCCATTGGACCGAAAACCCTTTAATATAATTATATGGTAATAACAAGTGTAAGTTAAATATATTTTTTCAGTTCACAGTTTAATTAGTTTAAACATATTTTATTCCAGAATAATACAAAATACATATTATACAGATTCAGTAATATATGACCTAGAACAAAAATATATAATCGTATTAGGTTCTGCTCCAAATGCATTATAAATTTACAACAAAAATATAACATAGATTAACAGAAAAAACATTTGTATGGCTAAACATTTTAACAGTTAAACATTTTAAAAATTAATTTGAAAAGGTTCTTTGCAATTGTTATAAAAAACGTCTGTAGAAATTGTTTAATTGTATAAACAAATAAAAACTTGTGAAGAAACTGGCACGGGTAAAAATAACTTATTGTGTGATTAATGCTTCCGAGGGATCACACTTTTATCAGAATTGTGACCTTTGATTTACCTATTGAACGTTTAGTTCAAGAATGAGTCCTTCAACGCTGTTCGTTTGAACTCAGCCGGGGAATTTGAGGAAACTATCAAGCTAGCTTACGATACGTCGGTTGGTCTACTCAGCTGTTCAAGTTTCTTCTTTTGGGCAGGTAGCTCTTGCTTCTCTGTTTATGTTTTTGCTAAGAGTTTTGTCACACTGCTTTTTTGCCATTGAAAAATGTTTTAGAGATCCTTTAGAGGACCATTTTAACACATATACTTTAACGAAATTGATCTTATTTCGATGTTTTCCTTCCACAAGCCACAACACAACACAAGCCCGGTGAATAAGGTTAGCTATCTTTCGAGCATTATTGTTTATGCAGTATATATACTGCACTTGTTTGAAGCAGTTCGTATCAATTGAGATCTCGCAAAGCTGCAGATTATCATAAAGGACGTGAGTTTTGACTTTTTAGCAACATGGGCAATTATGAAATTACAATTCAATACACGTATTATTCGAATTAATTTAATAATTGAGTTATAGGGATAATGTACAATATTTAATGGTGTAAAATGTGTTGTTTTTGTTTGTTTGTTTTGTTTCTTTTTTGCTAACATTTCATGACTTGTCAAATGCCGCAATTAAAAGGAATAAAATGTGCGAGGGCGGCATACAAAGTTTAGGACGTGTGAACTTAAATTATACTTAAAATAAAATTTGCCCTACTTTTATATTTTGCAATAAAAATAATTGCTTTCAAATGTGTTTGTTTAATTAGGACTGAAAATTTGTCGATGAAACACGGATGCCACCCCAAACGCATTGTCCGTCCGTACGTCCGTCCTTCTACATTTTGTACGGGACAAAACTCTGAGACTACAAGATGTATCAACACAAAACTTTACAGGTAGATAGACGTGCAGTGTACAAGAACAGAAAGTCTACCAGCCTCATTTTTGAATTATTGACCTTCTTTATTTTTACACTTTGAACTTCGTTCAGTGGTACTTAACTCTACAAGAGGTATCAACAAGAAACTTTGCATGTAGATACACCTTAATTAGTAGAAGTTCAGTATACAACAATAGTAACCCTGCCTTGCCGTTTTGGATTAAATGTCCGTTTTATTTTTACACCGGACATACCTCTGACACTAAAAACAATAAGTAAAAGTGCAAGTATAAGAACCGTAATACTACCAGAGATATCAAAACAAAACTACTTTTCTCTGTCCAAAACCCATTTGGGTAATATCACCCAGTTCCTGTTACATCAAAGAACTACCATGAACAATATGTTGCGCGAAACATGCCCCCTCCCCTGGTCCAAGTGAAGCCAAATATAGTGGTATTACATCAAGAAAACAATAAGCGAAAGAAAATAACGTCAATATACAGTTTGAACTTTGACGTCAAAGTTTAAAATTTAACTTTAAATTTGCTGACATCTGTATTGAGCATGAAACGTTGTCTGGCTTATATGAGTCATATTCGATATAATTCGACAAACGATCAAGTAATGACAGAGTTTTAGGCAAAACAGGATTTGACTTTGACCTTCAAAAGCGACTTGATCTTGAAGATGTGGACATCAGACTTGCACGAACAGGCTCAATCAAACCGAGCCTGCAATATTTTACAATTTTGCCGTGTTGGGCTTTCTTTAGGGATACTGATTGTTTCTATTCTATTGCATGACATAAGTCTGACAGTTGTGAATACGTACGCTTCATATGTTGAAATTCGTCACATATTGACACAGTTTTAAACCCGATACGATTTGATCTTTGACCTCAACTTAAGATTTCATCACCTCTGACAACATATCTGTTCCCCTTTCAAAATTCCATTACATTTAGTTCTGCTCATATGTTTCTTGTTAAGAGAACACACATTTTTTACATGGGGACCAAACACAGCTTTTCATGGGATGGCATGAAAGTGCTACATTTAAAGTGCCATGGTAACCGCCGTATAGACACATCTGCGGAAGGTTATAAATCAAAATTTCACCATTACCATGAATAAATGTTGAATTCTGCTTAAGCCGGTGCTAGGGGCTTGGACGGTTTATTGCACTTTCAATGATCGTCCAATCAATAGGCTCAAACCGATCCTGCAACATGTTCAATTTTGTCGTTTGTGTGTTCTTTGGAGATTCTTTATATTTCTTTCTATTGATGCGGACATGCGTCTTGGACACGCCACATGTTCTACTGATGGTTGTCATGTGTACCAATTTCTATTGGAACCATAATAGATTTATAGGCCGGACACAAGCTCCAACTGCATATAAACTAAATGACTGGCGGGAAATATAATCCATTGATGTGATCTTGACTTTTTTGTGATTAAGTGTATCAGTTGAAACTGAAATCCCATTGTTGTTATGTTTTAAAATATCTGTTTCGAAAAATGTATTAAGGTTATCTAATTTACTTTTATGTAATGGTTTTAAAAGGTTAAACCAGCAATAGTCCAAACAATTGATGATTATAATGTATGGGATAATCTAATCATCTCGATGACACCGTCCTTGAAGTGCAAGGGGAATTAAACACACATTAGAATCGTTTCCACAAGGCCTTCGTTTAGAATAAGGAGCATTGATAGAAAGTCTTTATGCTTACACAGAAGAATCCTCCTTTTATGAACGCCAAATACAGCTTTCCCTTCAATATGCAGATATAGTATCATAAAATGGTATATATTCCGCTACGAAGGTATCTTGAAGCAAAGTTTAGAAATAATTTTTTAAACCAACAAAAGGATGACCATCAGGTCTTAATGTAAAAAACGTGACGAAAACCTTAAAATAGACAAACAACAAATTCTTTAAACTGTCAAAGAAGATATTTCTCCGTGGGCTAAAAAAGCCATAGGAGTTAACATTAGTTTCTTCAATTTATAAACGACATCCAATTTTCCTTAAACCGTCAAAGACATTGATTTCCAACTGCAACAGGCACTCCTGCATTATGGCAGTGTAATTGTACAGAAACAAATAAAATATACATTTGTTCCTAATACATGCATTTAATGTTGTATAAATGCGGTGGCATAGCATTTCTATCACAAATGCAAACTTGTTTTCTCTTTTCATTTTCCGCACCAACACAATTAAGGCCATATGTCGCCGAAACATGAAAGGTTATTTTCGCTAACCCCGAGTGTTTTAACCTGAAAGCAACACCAGGGGCCACCACCACGTACCTGCTGGAATTAAGACATGCATAGACGAGTAATTTGAACCATTTTAGTCACCTCATGCAATCATCCCGTCCTAGGCAACTCCTCCGCCCCAAGGGGTTAATTAATCATCTCTATCTCTCCTTAACTGTCATGACCAAGTTGTTCATATTAGATGTAGAATTAAACATAATGTAGATACACATTCAAACCTTTTAAAACAGCAAGCCTCGAGAAGAAAACAGATAAAAATACCGTCTTATTGATATATGTCCCTCTTCAAAAACATACTACAGTTGTAAAGAATCGAGATGACACTTCATATTTTAGCATTTTTGTTCTGAAAACAGACAGTTCGCTTTTCCTCCGATGGGATAAACCTTCCTTTAATATATACTTGGAAATCTTTTTATCCGAGTTTCTTTAGTACTACGTGATGCCTCGGGACAATATAGCGACTTGTCATTTAGAACGTACGGAATCTGGGATTGTATCAAACAAAGAAGGAATTGAATAAGCTGCTTTGGTTTTGATATCTTAAGTAATTTATGTAGCTAAAAATTATCATGATTGATTGATTAATATATTATATTTACGATTATCAATATATTGATATACACTTTAAGTATGATTGGGGCCTACTCATTAACGAAAATGGATATACGACCGGTGTACCGAATCCCGGTATTTTTTCCGAACCGCTGTCACGTCACCATGTTGATTTAATTACTTCTCCTATTGGCTACTAGTGGATTATGCAAAGACGGACACGATATATTGACACTTTTGTCAATTTCTTTTTTTTAATTAAAATTACAGTTATAATGGAATTACACATTAAACCTTACCAGACACCAGCATTTACCGTTTATTAAATAACTTTTTTCGATGTTACCATCTGGAGAGTCAGTGGCTTTAACAGGACGCGATGCTCTATTTTGTACATCTTGCAATGAATATGTTACTGTCAAACATTTCCTTCTCGAATGCCACGATCTTTCACATGTTCGAGATAGATTTAAGAGAGTCAATGTACTTACAAGTACAAATGTTGCTGCAATGCAGCAATTGAGAAGCTCCGCGCAAAAAATGCGCTCATTACAGATACCTTACCAAATTATTCCTACGCACAGGTCATGTTATATTCAGATTAAGTACTATAATTGTAGATTTTTCCGAATGTTTTGTAAACCATTTTTTGCATAATTATACTTATCTTATGCACTGTCCTTAATTAACAAGCAATTATCATAGTATTGCAAACAATCCATAAGTCCCCTACCGGTTAGAACCCCAGCAACATTCTGAAGGACCATTGGCCATTTACTTATGTCTCTATTTTAAGTAAATTTGTTGAAAAAAAAGTTCTTTAAAAGTGATTACAGGAAACAGTTTTTATGTACAGACAGACAGATGTACTGCAGTTATTTTTTTAAACATCCCTGTTATCAAAATATAACATTTTTAAAAGCAAAATTCTTAAAAAAGGAGATAACACTTGAAATATAGATGCAAGAGGTCATACACGATATGAGTGTAACAAAGAACAATTAGTATAATGAATGTTTATTTTGAATTTGAAGTAAAAGAAAGTTAAAAAAAAACAACATGTTTTTCATGAAAATTCTAAGTTCAAGGGAGGAATTTCTGATAAATTGTGTGCTAGAGTTGTACACCTTGTCACATATGATGTGGTTGATGACTCAGAAACTTATATTTAAAGTCTAAAGAAAATAGCTTAAGAAATAAGGAACTTATAAGTGAAAAAACGTAAAAACAAGAATCAGTAATCTTGAAATTCAGTCTATTTGTTGCCATAGCAACCAGAATTTTCAACATAGGAAGAAAAGAAAAAGACGTGCATAATCTCCATACTGCCATCTATCCATATATCTAGTTTCATAAAAATATTTTCAGTACTTTTTGAGTTATCGCGGGATCCAGTTTTGTGGACGGACGGACAGACGGACGGAGGGTTAACCTAAAGTCCCCTCTGGTAAACCGGTAGGGGACAAAAAAGAGGGGAAAGATATGTAATATAAAAATGCTTTCACTGATGCCTACCTGGTAAGGAAAGTAATTCCTTTGAATACAAACAAGACTTACAAGACTTGTAAATGTTATGTGACATGACTGTACTGTGTTCCGTTTGTGTCACTTCTGTAGTCAGTAACATACTAGTAAGATGATAAAAATATCAAAGTCTGTTGGGTTTTTTTTAATTATAATTGTAACAAATATACAAATAGTAACAAAAGGGACTAATATTATAATATAGTAATATTACATGCATTTTTTTCATGTCAAATTAAAAAATGGTTTCTTTTAATACTGAAAGTAGAACACACTCTGGAATGAATTTCAAAAAGACCAAATTCAGGAATTTTTTGTTTTTTATACACGAGTTACATGGTGATACAGTATTCATCAATGTAATAGAAGACTGTTACCTGAATTTTAGGCAGGTATGAGGAAATTCACTAACATCATGTTCGTGCGAGTCAAAGATATAAAAGCTATTTGACATTGGTGATATATATAAAAATTGATAAATTGGGAGATCAATATACTTTTTGCTGAATTGCTTTAAAACCATTCATAAAAAACATTACACTTCATGTTCAAACTGCAGATCAAAGTTTCTGTTATCAATGATGCTATCTATCTATAGCCTATGCTTAATGAGGGTCCATCCGCTCGTAAGGCCACTAAATGCAGCTTTCGCTGTCGCTGCTTTCCGGTTCTCATTCATTATTATGACATGCTGCGAATCACCGAAAGGGAAACCAATATAGAAATCGAAAGGAGTTCTTGAATGCGGATTTATTTTTAGCTGTAAATCGAAGGGATTAATTGATCAAATCCGGGCCCATGGACAAAAAAAAAAGTAAACACAAATAGCTCCGCGCCTGTGGGCGCGGAGCAATAAAACCTTTTCTATCAATTGTTATCATTTCTAAGTATTACAAAGTAATTAAGAGGACCAACATGCAAAAGCTTACAAAACATTAAAACAGTAACAGAATAACCATTTGTTTATGACTTTATATATTTATGTTCAGCGAATGTGAAAGAATGTATCCACAAGTACTACTTGTGAGTTAAGTACTTAAACAATCAAACTACAATATGAAACATGATAAAAACAAAATATCCCTATAACATATATAATATAATTAAGTTTTCAAAATAAACATTAATCTAAGTGAAATTAAATAGATTCATCCATTATTATTTCGGAGATATGAATTAAGATTATAAAGTAGATTATAGTTGTAGAGTAATGTTTTTCAAATTCAATATCATGTTACGGCTGTATAATCTGTTGCAGTTGGAATCCAACTTTACAACACTATTATACATGCAGAAATTACGGCCTAGACACAAACTTATATAACACTTGAGACTTAGACTATATTTAACAACATACTTGATGTTTATTGAGATTACATCAGTTATCGTGACATTTAAAGCAGCATGCCTCCAGATGTGCAAAGAATTTTCAATAAATCAAACTTTCGCTGTCGCTGCTTTCCGGTTCTCATTCATTATTATGACATGCTGCGAATCACCGAAAGGGAAACCAATATAGAAATCGAAAGGAGTTCTTGAATGCGGATTTATTTTTAGCTGTCAATCGAAGGGATTAATTGATCAAATCCGGGCCCATGGACAAAAAAAAAGTAAACACAAATAGCTCCGCGCCTGTGGGCGCGGAGCAATAAAACCTTTTCTATCAAGATTTTATGTAAAGTAGAAAGATTCAAGATTCAAGTAATAATATTGGAATTTCATGTTATGAGCGATTAATGGTGCATTTTGCAGTATTTATAACTATATTTCTATTGCGTTACTAACGCGGTTAGGGATTTTTTTTTCATATTTTGACCTCTTGTTGTAATAAACATAGGTTGTAAGCGACTTTGATAATGTGTAAAATGATTCCTTTTGGTTACTATACAATTATAATATACATTTAATTTAATTTTAAAATTTTTCATGAAAATAAGCATTAATCTGGAGACGTGCTGCTGTAATATACTTGTAATGAGCGGAACACTGTTTAATAAAATAAAATATCTGATCTTACTGTACTTATTGTACAGTATGAATGTACTGTGTGTATTCCACTTTGAGGTAATAACTCTTTATTCACGATTGCACATTGGGACAATGTTGTGTCCGGTGAATCAATGGTGTATTGCAACTCCTATCTAACATGAAGTTATGATTTTAAATTATAAATATTTGTCTAGAAGGTAGTGTAAAGCAAATATGTGTATTTTTAAAAACGAACAAATTTGCTAATCTGATTCATATTATTGAATCTTTACTTACACAAAATGATTCCACCAATATTACTCTGGTTATACAACAGAAAACAACGATTTCACTTTATTTTTTATTCAGTATATCAATATTTTCACATTAATTTTATAATAATAAAAGACACAGATAAAATCGTCCTTAAGATTATTTGATACTGCGTATATCAAAAATGTTATCAAATAAATACATGTATTTAATGTACTACATGTACTAGTATCTATGTTCTTACAAGCTACTTTGTAACAAAGTTCTATATTTTTATTAAATTTCTTTCTAAATATACCTTGAAGTTCGATTTTTTCATTGCAATACTATTTTATTATAAAATACATTAAACACATAAAATTAAAAATAGATCTAATTACAAACGTTGATAGGTGGCAAAGCATGATATGTATGTTGATTTTTTTTACCAATATTCAATTTTAGAATGAACATGTAAAATCATATGAAGTAAGTGAACTCCATGACAAAATGGATGAACTACATAGTATGAACAAGAATTAACTGATAAACACGTTTCAAAATGAAGGTCTGTAGCAAACGAGATGTGAAAAATATCCCTAAATATGAAAATGGTGAACTATATTAAAACAATAGTATGTGACGGTGTTATCTGTATTCTGTATAAAAATGTGTTTGATTTCGAAACTTATATACAAGAGAAGTTTGACTTCGGGCAATCCGATGGCATGAAATAGAAATATTGTTTCATTTGTGTCTACAATATTCTCAGTTGTTGCTTTCAGAACAAACGTACTCTCATATTTCCCGAAAAGCCGTTTCGTTAGGAAGACTTTGCGATTTCGCCTGTAAACTTCATAACACAAGGTTTGGCGCTTACCTTTCCTGAAAGAAATAAAATAAGGACATTTTAAAAAAAAGTTTTTTTTTCCGTTAAGTATTTGAGTATCCTCCCTTTATTTGATTAAGTCTAAGACATAGCTTTCGTTGAAATTTTCGGCCTTGTGTCAGGACGCAGATATGAAACTCGGTATTGATATTTTAACTAGTGAGCTTAGTGCTAGGGGGCGTGAGGGATGTTGCACATATCCATTATCCCTCATGTACAGACTCAATCAAACCGAGTCTGCAATTCTCTTGTAATTTTGTTGTGATTAATGCTTCCGAGGGATCACTTTGTTTCCAGAATTTTTATACTTCACAACAGCAAGTGTCAACTGCTGTGCGGCAGCTGTAAAAAGTTGCCCCGTACTTCACTTCAGTGTTGTTATATTTTCTGGTTCTTCGGGATCATTGATGCCAGCACTACTAAGTGTTGAGAATTGAGTACCGCTCAAGCCGGTGCTAGGGGGCGTGAGGGATGTTGCACATATCCATTATCCCTCATGTACAGACTCAATCAAACCGAGTCTGCAATTCTCTTGTAATTTTGTTGTGATTAATGCTTCCGAGGGATTACTTTGTTTTCAGAATATTTATACTTCACAACAGCAGGTGTCAAGTGCTGTGAGGCAGCTGTAAAAGTTGCCCCGTACTTCACTTCAGTGTTGTTATATTTTCTAGTCCTTCGGGATCATTGATGCCAGCACTATTAAGTGTTGAGAATTGAGTACAGCTCAAGCCGGTGCTAGGGGGCGTGAAGGATGTTGCACATATCCATTATCCCAGATGTACAGACTCAATCAAACCGAGTCTGCAATTCTCTTGTAATTTTGTTGTGATTAATGCTTCCGAGGGATCACTTTGTTTCCAGGATTTTTTAATTGGTATGTTGTATTTAAGTCTATCATAGTAAATGCAGTGTTTCATTCCGACTACTAGTATTCTATGAAGGGGAAACAACTGGTATTTGTAATGTTTACATTGTGACGTAACTGTTAACACAGGGAATGGAGCCAGTTATTCCTTTAAAGCAAAGTTTTACAATAATTTAATTAATGTCTGTCGTGCGTAAATAATCATCATGTACAATGTAATAATTGCTTTTTTCAAGGTTATTTCAATTTTTTTTCAACGTTTTACTACTTGAAAACATTGTACTGTATGAAAGCTTACCAGAGATACAAATTCCATCAAGAGGTTCTAAAATTAGCCTTAGTTGTTGTCCATCTACTCTAACTGTTGACGGCAGCTGATCTATCCTTGAAAAGCATTCAACTAATTGACCTGAAAATAGGAAAGGTTTCGATATTGTTATTAAGTGGCTAATCTGTTGTCCAATAATCGACCTGGCACACTTGCATTTGACCCTATAGTCGGTAAATATCGTGAACGTTACGATCTTGTAAAATGATATGAATGTATATAACTAGCTGTAAGATGTTCTTTATTAAGAACCCTTCTAAGCGAAATCGATAACGGTCTTTAACTTCAAGAATATTGTCGTAAACTCGTATGCTTAAATTCTGGTTTAGCCACTTTCATTTTTTAATGCAATGTTAAATTGCTAGTCTGTTAAAACAAGGCACACTTGGTTGTTTTTCTTTTTTCTTGGTATACTTTCTGCAGTATGGGTAGTACGACTGACACTGCCAATGAAATCGATAAGGCGACTCATTGATTACTAAAGATCATGAAATAAAATAAAATGTAGTACTATTAAAAACTTTTTGAAATGTATCCTAAAACCACATGTAGTACAACAATTTCAAGTTAATTCTTGCAAGTAATTTTCATACAAAAATAAGTATCTTCATAACGTGGTGTCAGTTAGGAATCGAGACCAAAAACATTTCGGATGCATAGCCAAGCATTTAGACATATACACCACACCTCTATGACGTGTTGAATTTATTAATATATCGATATAATTGTTAGAAACCAATGTTTATCCTTTATGACCTTTACGAAAGAAAATGAAGAGGCAGGTCAATATTTTTAGAACATACCACACAAAACGGGTCAACAAACATCAACATTTCTTTACAGTTATTAAATTTACATAAAGGTAAAATTTGCAGTTTCCTAGAGATAATTGTGAACAAACGGTTGTTATGTTTCAAACGCTAGTATTAGCACACCCGTTGTAGCAAGTTGGCATTTTGGTGTAGGTAGTACGTACTATATAAATGGCAGATTTAAACCAGATTACCGAGATATGTTCTTTTTTGTCTTTTAAGAAACATGTTTTATTTTTCGTCGGACAAGACCACCATGCATATCCAGTAACAGAGGAATGTGCAATTAACGTAAAAATTACACCGAATCTGTGCAACGCTATTGCCAAAGCGAATAACACAGTAAGTAAACGAACCAAAGTTTTTTATTCTAAATCATATTCAAAGAAATGAATAAGCGCATACGGCTGCTACGACATTATACCTTAAGCAGCATTACAATTCTTTTCAGGTATATGTTTACTTTTTTAGATCATGCGTGAGAGAGACAACCTGTTTACTGTTTTGAAAGTGTTTTTTGTGTTTCGTTAAATAAATATGCACATTTAACACATTTAAAACTTTAGTTTATCCAATTCTGTATACCTAAGACATTTGTCAAACTACAAGTATCATATAACAATAAAGAAAGCTGGTAAATAGGATTCAGCTACTTTTAACAAGATAACCGCCGTTGCTTCAGTGCTTCATTCACAAATTCGGCGTTACCTCGTAAAAATGGTCTCAGTTTTGTTTTATCTGCTAAATTAAGTGTAATTTAACACGAATCGGTTAGAAAATGTCTCATGTACACCGAATATAAAAAATCATAAAGTAATATGTACGCTTTTGTGTTTAAAGATACCAATGCAACTAAAAGTTGCCATCAGTTACGCTAGTCAGGTCGCCATTTTCACGAATGATCTCAAAAAATAAAAAGTTTCATGGGGTTATTTTTGATGAGGTTTAAAGTATAATGTCTCAGTAACCGTATTCGCTAAGTCATATCTTTCAATGTGGTGTACAATGAAAAAAATATTGGTAAATTTACTTATCGCGATTATCGATTTAGCCACTAAATTGCACAATTCTGCGTTACTTTTGCACACTTCCTGTGTTATTTGCACATTCCTGAGTTACTGGATATACACATGAAGACGTGTTTAAATAATTTAGTTTCATATAAATGTACAAGCCTGTTGTGAAATTTTATCTTTTAAAGACTTTTTATTAAAAACCCGCCCAAACTATAATGTTCAGGATAGTAGCTTTAAATACTTTTGTGGTATTGATCTTATGTTATTCCTAAAGTTAAAAATGCCTTCATATTCTAGTTTTAAATCATACAGTTTAATCAACAGAATCAATGATGTGGACATGAAAACTTTCCTAAAAATATAAGAATGTCAAAAATACCTTAAGCTTGATTGTATTCATTTAAACAATTATTGCAGATCCCTTATCAAGAATATTCTTATTTAGTTTAAACAAAATATACCAAATTGTTAAGGAGATCTTATTCATAACAATCATACGCGCTATTTCATACTCGTTCGTGTTTTTGAAAATCAACGCCATGGGTAACCTACGGGGTTTATCATTTGAAGACCGATTAGCGCGTGACTAACAAGTCATGACTAAATCGATCGAAATCGAGGCGAAGATGACAATTTGACACCATTTACCATTATAAATTGCGTCAAGCACATTTCTCTTATGCTCTAAGACTTCATCCACATGAAATTTGTCTTTGGCTAATCTAACATGTTGATTTCATTTACTAAACGTGCAATAAACTGTGTCAACGAGTGTCAAAACTGTCAATTTTTAATCGCTAATGGTGTTATGAAACCGAGGCTCCGTGCCTGTTTGTTGAGATTCGCTTTATTTTGTGGAAATTCCGTTCCTAAACTAAGAAACTAGTTTGTAGTTGCATAAGTTATCATTCTTTAAAACGCACCTGTAATTTTCGGGTGATAACTAGGTGGCGCTTTAATCGAAAATGTCATTGCCCCAGGCATAAAAAGACAAACTGGAACCCAGGTTAGGACAACATACGACAGAAGACGGACGCCGGACACAGTGATAACACAATGGCTCACCTTGAGCACGTTTTGCAGTTTGGTTGTAAAACTACTTTGATTTGCTTAACGCGTGAATGACGTTATGTGCCGAAGTTCTTATAAGATGCAGCAGAATTAATTCTTAGCATAATCCTGGTCAAATTATAATGTATATGGTTAACAAAACTTGCATATATGAAAACAAATCGACAACAACAACACATTTAGATTAGAAACAATGGTATCAGCATTGGAACAATTAAATACTTGAGTACTTGTAATGTCTTTCAAGCAAGTAGTTGACTGTAGAACCGAAATAAGATTACAATTATAAAATATGATAAACAAGATCAACAAGGAAAAGCGGCGTTCAATGAACGCAACCCCCATATAAGAAGACTTTGATCAAAGGATCTAAATGTGATATAAAGTCATATGTTTCAGTATCCTGTGTAAAACATGTAGTTTGGTAACAACTGACATATTTTAGATGTTTCTTATTAATTGATCTCTTTTTTTTCACATATATTTTATATTAATATGGTAACTAAATTACGCTTAATGCAAACTGATCATTTGAATGATAAATTGAAAACGTTACTCACTTCTTGTGCTTGGACCAATTTCTCCACCATTAATGGACAGAACAGGCCGTGCTGAAAAACAATAACAACAACAGAATAACATACATTGAAAGCAAAAAGCAGCAAATTTTACTAATAAACAGGAATCATACATTAATTTTCTTTTTATATTTGTGTCATATGTATTGTGATTTACTTTGTGTGTGTTTTGTGGTTGTTTTTTTTTAAATTTCATTATGGGTTATATAAAGTACAACAACTTTTAGAAACCCATAACAATTTGGAAACAATGTCACTATACACGACTTTCATTGTCAACATGCAGATGTATAGCATGTGATCATAAAAATGAAAAAAATTATTTGAGTACATGGTTTCATTTTCTAACAAATGGTATATTTACATATACATTTACTTTTTATAACGCCAAACCAAGTTTACAATAGAAGGATTTATTCAAAGAGTGAACAGTTTGTAGTAACGAATTATTGTTATATAACTTGTGGATAAAAACTATTTCAGAAGTTTCGCAGATAGTGGTATAAGAACTAAAATATGATGAACAAAATCAACAAGGAAAGGCGGCGTTCAATGAACGCAACCCCAATATGACCCAGCAACAAAAACCAGTGGCAAGGAGCCCAGGCGGACCCCAAACAAAAACAGGACAGGGTGCAATCATACGACTTTTAGGCAAAAAGTATTTTGAATAATTTAAAACGATAACTCACTTGTACTAGGGACGACTTCCCCAATATCATTCGACTGTACAGGAAGTACTGTAAAAAACACAAAACAACGGCATAATTTCAAAACAGTTATTTTTAAGGATCAAATGTTGCAAAAATAAGCTAGAATCGTGCATTACTAATTCAAAATGTTTTATATTTGTACCGTAATAATTGATATCTTGCTCTTATTCGTGTATATACATCATGATACTCAAATAGAGAACAAGGATAGCTATATCTTCTGCTGCGGTGGCCAATATTTTTTTCTATCCTTTGACATAAAGGGTTAAGACTTGTTTTATCATGCTTATTATAATTATAGTGTCACATATGGAACGCCATAGCTGCCTCATGTTCTTACATTTCTTTTTATCTTGCCCAGAAAGCGTCTTATTATGTCAAATATAAGCGTTGTAATGCCATTGTAATTTGTCGACTTGTCTAAACATTGCCTTATTATGCGTAACAGTAGTCTTATCTCTTAAAAATGTGATGTTGACTTATGTTAACATTGTTTGATTTTTTCAAATAATAGTGTTATCATGTCAAGATGTCGTTTTGGCGTGTCTGAAATGTGTCATATTATGTCAACTTGTCGCGCCATTTGGTAAAATTGTGGAGCTGTTTTATTAAAAGACTGTCTGATCATTGAAACAGAAGTGTTCTTTTGTCGTTATTTGGTGTTGACTTGTGAAAGCACATCTTTATTTTATCAAACTTTCATGTTATTTTGTCAAAATACGTTAAAATGTTTAAATGCCTTAACATCGTCTTAATGTGTCAAACAACTGTGTTTATTTGCCAACATTCACTACTGAGTTGTCTTTTTATATCAAATATTCGAATTATCTTGCCAAAATGGAGTGTTGACTTGGCTAAATCATGCCTTATTATGATATTTTATCAAAAAGCAGTTTTGACTGGTTAAAACTCAGTCTTATGAAGTAAAAAAATTGCGGTATCTTGTCGAAATGTGTTAAAGACGTGTCTAAACTCTTTCTTATAATGTAAAACAGAAGTGTTATATGTTGCCTGCTTTTTAAATTTGTCTTTTGACGTCTTATCTGTGATACGCAGGCTTCATAACCTCTGATCCCCTTTCAAAATTCCATTTTTTTTAGTTCCGCCTTAGGGCACACGCTTTTTATTACTTGGGGACCATACGCCGCTTTTCATGGAATGGCACGGAAGTGTCACATTGAAGGTTCCATGATAACCGCCGTATGAACACATCTGTGGATGTTTCTAAATTCAAAATTTTACTATTTCACGTTTAAATGTTGGATTCTGCTTAAGCCAGTGCTAGGGGGCGTGGACGGTAACTTGCACTTTCCAGTACCGTCCATGAACAGGCTCAATCAAACCGAGCCTGCAACATTTTCAATTTTGCCTTGTTGGGCTTTCTTTAGGGATTCTGTATTTATCTATTTTATATTGTCGAAAGTTGGTGTTTTCTTGTAAAACACAGAAATAGTCTTATTGTGTCTGATAATTGTGTGAATTTGTTCAAATTTAGTTCTTTCTTGAGAAAGCGCCGTCTGATTTTGCGAAACTGCCCCGTTATCTTTTTTGCTCTGTCTTTTTACGCTCCGCCCGGGGCTCTGGTCACGTGATACTAAATTTTGACAGCATCGCACCTTGACAGGATAACACGATTATCTTACATAATGAGACGGTATTTAGACATGTTAACGTAATAAACTGGCAAGTTAACGCCACTGTACTACATAATGACACTGTGTTTCAACAAGTAAACACCACATTTGAAAAGGAAAAATGATATTTCGCCATAAAAGGACGATGTTTATTAAAATTAACACCGAACCTTGACAAAACAAAATGACACTTTGTCAAAAAGACAGCACTTTTAGACAAGTCATCACCACCTTTCGACAAGATGACATGACTATTTGACATAATAAGACAAATATAGACAAGTTGAATCTGCATTTGGACAAAATAGCATGAAAGTTTGACAAATTAAAATAGCTTTTTAACGGTTCATAACCATATTTTGTAAATATACAACTATTATTTCACATAATAAGACGGTGTTTAGGCCGGTTAACATAAAGTTTAAATAAAATGGCATGGCGATCTGAGAAAAAAAGGATGTGTTTAGACATTTCAATACCATCTTTCGACGAGTCAACAGTACTGTTTGACATAATAAAATAACGTTTACACAAACAAACAAAATTTATTGGCAAGTCAACATTTATTTAGTATTTCACATAATAAGTATATTTTTAGACAGGATAACAACAGTTTTAGACAAGAAAGAAAAATGTTTTGGCAAAACAAGACAGAATAACACCACCATATACTAAGCAACATAACAGTTTGACAAAACAGGACAGCGCTCAGCCAGGTCAATATAATGGTTGAACAAGATATCACTACTAGCTGAAATAATAAGACATGAGTTTGACAAGTTTACACCAAGTTCCGACAAGATAACACTACTGTTTCACATAATAAGACAATATCTAGACAAATTATCACCACAGTTGGACAAGACAGCATGCTATTTTGACATAAAGGACATTCTCTTCGCAAGATAACACCGAATTTGAACACAATGACATGGCAGTCTGACAACATGTGACGGTGTTTAGACAAGTCAATACCACATTCAGACAAGACAAAACGACAGTATAACATAATACAACAGTGTCATAACATACCAGGATCACATTTGGACAAGATGACACCAACTTCCGACAAGACACTACTGTTTCACATGATAAGACAATTTCAAGACAATTTAACACCACATTTAAACAAGTCTGTGTTCAGACATATTGAAATCTTAATTCTAAAAGGTGGCATGCATGTAAGACATATTAAGACTTCCATTCGACATGTTAACACCGGATTTGCACTTGATAACATGACTTTTTGAAATAATAAGACCGTGTTTAGACAAGTCAGCACTACGTTTTGACAAGTGAAAATGAAAATTTTACCTAATAAGACTTCGTTAAGACAGGTTCTCATAAAACGTTGGCAAGCCAACACTTCTATTATACATAATAAGTTGCTTTTAGGGGAAAATAAAACGAAATATAACAACATGAGGCAGCTATGGCGTTCCATAGTCACAGAAGTGATCGTTTTGTTGGTGTAAATTATAAGTAGAACTGCGAAATGTTGGCAGAACTAAAACAGTTTTTGACAATGTGCTACCTTGACCTCGGTGGTCCAGAAGCAACTTTGATACTGTTCAATGCAGGTTTTGCCATGGCTGTGATTATTTGTGACGAGTTACTTTAAAGCCTCCCCAAAATGTCAACAAGTATTTTGAGTAGCGATAATGTTGTTCGGTTGATATTGTTAGCGGTTTAAATATTATTGAGCGGCCAACATGGTTTAATATAGCTGAAATGAATAGTGGATGTTTTGTTTTTTTTTCTTTTCAAGAATTTTGATACAGTATTAATTTTATTTGTAACTTTATTTTTAGAGTAGAAAAGATTTAAGTTTTTACTATATCTACATAATGAAAAGTAGTGACATGCGGGACGACGACAATTGTGAGCCTGGGCAAAAATTCGAATAATCTTCGTAGAGTTCCACTACATAATGTTTTATGCCAAATAGCTGTCCTCCAGCTTTTGTTAATTCAGATAAAATGTTGTTTAAAGTTTTTACTATATACATATAAAGAAAATAAACGACCCCCTGGAGCCGGGCAAATTTTGACCCCAGAACTACAATTTGGAGAAATTTATATGAGGATGCTACACACAAACTATCTTACCTTTAAGCCTTTCACATAATGTTTTTTATTTATTTTTTATATTTTTACTATAAGTCAATCTTTGCAGAGATTCATTAGATGATGCTTCATACAAAATATCTAAGTTGTACGTCTTGCCCTTTCACAGAGGGACAGTTTTAAAGTAGATTTTGTTACTTAATGTACACAATAAAAATCAATAACGCAAGGGGCAGGGCCATTTTCCCCCAAGAACTATAATTTAAACAACCTTGGTAGAAGTACATTACATAACGTGCCATGCCAAATATATAACTTTTAGCCTTTGTTAATTCAGAGGATCAGATTTTAGTTTTTTACTAAATACATATAAGAAAAATTAATGACCCCCTTGGGCGAGGACAATTATAACCCCAGGGCTATCATTTTAACATTCTTTGTAGAATTTTATTTGATAATTAAACATATGAAATATCATAACTCTAGACATTGCACTTGCAGAGAAGGGACTATAATTCAAACAATATTCACACTTGGTAGAAGTCCATAACAAAATGTTTCATGTCAACTATCTCACCTCTAGCCTTTATAGGCCAGTCATAATAGAAATTATGGTAAAACTAATTCCTTCAGAAATGTTTTCACGATTAAATAAAAGATAAACATTATCTACAGTTTGAGAAAAAAGTCCTCAAAAATCTCCTTGCAGAATCCTGAAAAATCGATCATTAAGTTTTAGTAAAAATCAATATTTAAATGTGTCTCTTAAATTACACCATACTTTGATTTTATACACGCTCTGTGACGTCACGTTTATTATATTTTCGTTGAAGATCTGAAGTTACTTCAATTCCAGCATTCCTAGTGCAAAGGTGAGTAATTTTAGTCATTTTTATATTCTTCTGTATAAATTTTAGGGAAAAATATGTCAGTAGATAGATTTAATTGACCATTAATCAATCGATTATGCAGATGACAAAATGTGTCATATAATTTCGCGATTTTAAACACTATTTTGAATAAAGTAATCATTAAAAGAGAGTTTATCTTTTACTCACTGTTCTATATTGTTTTCTTTTGTACAATTATCTAAAATGACACAGAATTAACCACACATCTTAATTACTGAGTATTTTAAAAAATGTGTATGCACAAGTTATGTAAATTTTTCTTCTCTACGGAAGCGTGTTGTGACCAAAATCACGAAAATCTAGGGATATTTTTTAAAATGTTAAATTTGACTTATTTCAAAGAGTTGGCATGTTTTATGAATTGTGGAAATCATAATTAAATCAAATAATATGATGACTTGATGTAAACAAACGTATTTTGTAATATATAATGCATTTCTAAGCGAAATGATAATATCCAGCATGTTATGTGAAAAATAGACAGCGTTATCAATAGGGTGTAATCAAGCTAAAACTATTACCTATTAATGAGGAAGCTGTTACTGAAACTTTATACATTACTTTTACTTCTTCACAGAAGACATGGATTTAAAACCCAAATTATTATGCCAATTACTTGATTCTTTTGTAGGTTCAATCATATCATATGCATCTGAGAGTATGGGGTTATAGCAAATCAAAAGATAATTGAGCGTATTGTAAAAAAAAAATTAAATGTTAGAGCCAATACAAGCAATGTTCGTATATACGGCGAACTCGGCCGTTACCCATTGTAAATAAATCGACACGTAAGAATAATTAAGTTTTGGTGCAAATTGATAAATACTGACAATATTATTTTACGGAAAACATATAAATTAAGTTTATCTGACTGTTATAAAGGTAAAAATACGTGGTATCAAATATTAAAGAAATGCTAGATATATTATGGTTTATCCGAATACTTTTTTGAAAATAATATCGTAGATAGTAAATTATTTCCAAAAATATTTAAACAAAGAGTTATTGATAATTATATACAAATATGGCATTCATCTGTAACAAATAATTCTGTTTTAGAACTTTATAAAAATTGTAAAGAATTATATTCATACGAAAACTATCTTAACATATTACCAAAGGATCTTAGATTTTACATCACAAGAATTAGAATGTATGTCTGCACATACACTAAGAGTACAAACGGGTAGATATGGTCAAAATAGAATCCCAAGGAGTGAAAGATATTGTTTATGTTGTAATACTATGGATTTAGAAGACGAATACCATTTTGTTTTGATATGCCCATGCTATGTTGACATAAGGAAAAAATATGTGAAACGATATTATTACAAATGTGTGTAAATATTGGACTGATTTCTTCTAATAATAAAATTATACTCACTAATCTAGCTAAATATTTGAGAGAATCGATTAAAATCAGGAACATTATTGTTAGTACTAACAACTGAATTGTGAAATTTTGTTACAAATTTATACTAAAAATTCAATTGATTTGTTGTATACTCTGCATAACAAATTGTTTTATAAGTGGTAATAATATTCTCTTAATCCATAATTGTTCATTCTCCAGCTTTACATGAAATTCAATAATATATATTAAATCCTATATTATTTGTTAAATAGAAACGTAACATCTTAACAATTTGTGTATTTATATTGTAGTGATGATGCACTATGTACAAATCCAAAATAAAATTCTGTTCTGTTCTGTTCTTTACAACGTTTTATATCTTATGTTTTAACTATTTTTATTCTATCATTCTAGACAATTTGGATAAGTCTAATAATCTAATGTCAAAATGCAATAGATTTCACTTATCAAAATGGATTTAAAACACAAAATTTACCTAAATACTAAGATGACATATTCAAAGAGAAAATTAAAATGAGGTGTTAACAGACCAGACTTCAAAATTGCATTTGATATAGATTTTAATCATATCTTTTCCGACCCTAAACCATTTTATTCTTATTATAACTTATCTTTTAAATAAAATGTTGTGTAGCTTGATAATCTACCCTCACGATACCAGTGCCAGTTGTATGTGTATTTTAAGTAATGTTTTCCATGTTGTTGTCAGCATTTATAGAACAGTTGTTGTATAATTAGTTAGAAGATGGATAGACACGTGACTTCTACACAAGGGGTAATGGGATGTGAGAGAAAAATGGCTTTTTAGGTAGATATATCTTATTGAATGAATGAAAACAAAACAATTGGGTGTCTTTCAGGTTTGTTAATACAACAGAAATTGATATATCAACAAAAATTTACATCATTGTTTTACAGCATGATTATAATATATGCACATACAAAAGAGTTTGCTCATACCAACATTTTCTCAGGCGTTTCCCTACTATATCATTTCAATACTATTTCTTTTTAATATCTTTTTGATAATGTTTTATGGACTTTATATATCTTATTTTCAGAGGAAGGGCTAAACATAGTATGGGATGGTTGATTGCAGAAGACAATATTTAGCGAGAGTCCAGCCTTTTATATGTTGGCGAACATAAATCAATCCGTTGATTGGATATGGCAAGAGCTTTCCATATTTCCAAGTTAGGAAAGGCTAAATGGGTTCTGTTTGAAAAGATCCAGCATTTTTGAAAAGCAATTAACAGGTAACTCAAAGAAAACCCCTCTATATTTTTAATACACAGTTGGTGTACCAGATTCAATTTTGTTTGCTACTGCATATATAACTTTTCTAAAGGGAATTCATATTTGTAAAAGTTAAATGGTTTTCCTTTAAAAGTGTTTTATTTTAGTGTCCAAAACTGCAGTTTTCTTACATTCTCGGAATTACTAAGATCAGAGATTTGTTTGTAGGTTTTTATGTCACATCAACACTTTACAGGTCATATAATAACTTTCAAGCTTTACTGGTGAAGGAAAAAGTGTGACATAGGTATTATTTTTAGCGCGTAGAACCACCAATATTCTATAAGCTAGTTTGGGATAGCTATGTCAGATAATAGATTCCAAAACCCAGACAGGACTCGAACCTACATCGTTAACACCGTAAGAAGCAAGTGTTTTGAAGTCAGTGACATTAAACACTCGACCAAAACTTCCAATTTAGTTATCTGTATGAAAGTATAGGTGCCGTTTTGTTCAGAATTTCCTACTTATATGGCACATTATGATGTTTCACTGTCAGCGCAGGCAATTTACACGCTTAAAAATTGTTATAACAATATAACATGAAACATATTTTCTAAAGAAGAAAGCTGAGGCACATTTTTGCTGAGGCTAAACGTGCCTCATTAATGTATGAATTATTTGTAGATAATTCAATATAAAAATATAAATCTAAAAGCACAATCCTATCTTGCTTTTCATAGTACCTACATTTTCAGTTTGACATAAAATTGTTTTATTTTAAAAGCAGAATGCAAAGTTCGCATTTTTATTTATCATATTATATTGTAACAATTTTACAGATGCGAAACAATGTGTCTCTGTGAAAAGGGCAGGCTAAAGCTTTCAACAGCACCGCCCGAAAAAGTGGAGATATATTTCCAGCATTGAACAAGGGCAGGGCAATATGTATATATACATGTGTAGCGTTGTCAGACTATATGGATAGTCGGGCCTCGGTGACAAAAAATAAGGAAATACCATTGTGTTTTTTCAGTGTCTTAACATTCAGAAGATTCATTTTATTTTAAAATGTCTTTTTACAATATTTTTTTTACAAAACTTCCATGGTAAAGTAAGTGCAATTTAGCATTGGTAATATATTTACTTGAAGGATTGATTTTCAGAACAGAAATGCAAATACAATGTATATAAATAATAATTATAATAATTATTTGTGTAAAATGTATTGCAATTTTGAATTATAATATGAATTTAGATAGATTCATACAACTTAAATCTTGGTAGAGCTAATTTGTAAGAATATTTTAATGGAATCTGACTTAAAGTAAAAAAAAAAATATTTATCATTAGTGGGTGGGGTAATATTTTATACCAGTCTAAATGATGATGTATAGATTATGCAGTATTGCGACTTTATGAATGTAATCAACATTGGTTTAAGTGTTTTGGATTAAATAAAGCATGTTTGTGTATAAATGTGTTACTTTGTTAATGACCATATTTGCGTAGAATATCTGGGTTATTTAATTTCACAGATTATTCTAATTGAAAACACATGATTTCAAAACATGACATTTTTAGCATTTTATACTTCGAATTTTTTTGAGGACTTTTTTTCCTGTAGCAACACATATATAGTAGATAACAAATATGCAAAAATATCTTTTCTGAAGGAATTTGTTTGAGGCTGGGTCTTATTTTTGGCTAAAATGCCTAGCCTATTAATATGAGAGGATGAGTTTAAAAGAAAAATATCTAAGCTCTAGCTACTAGTATTTGTGTTGTTTATTAGAAGATTTTTAAGTTCTTTCTATAAACATAAAAGGACTCCCCCCCCTCTGGGGTTGGCCAATTTTCACCCACAGGCTATATTTTAAACATTTTTTAGACAGATTCATTAGATGATGTAACGAACACAATATCTCAGCTCTAGGTCTTGCACCTTCAGAAAAGAGGATTTGTAAAGCTTTTCACCATATGTACATAATGAAAATCAATGACCAAAAAGATAGGGCAAATTTTAACCCCATGGCTGAAATTTAAGCAACTTTTGTAGAAATTTATTGGACAATGTTACATACAAACTATTTTAGCTCTATGTCTTGCAATTTCAGAGAAGAAGATTTTAAGTTTTTTTTAACAATATCTTTATAATATAAAATGAACGACCCTACGGGCGGGGTCAATTTTGAGCCGTGCCTATAATTTGAACAATCTTCACACTTGGTAGAAGTCAATAACAAAATGTACCATGTCAAATATCACACCTATACCCATGGTCATGAGAAGTTGAGTAAGTGCTCACTATATACATTTAAGGAAAATCAATGACCAGGGGGCCTAGCTAATTTTAATCCGAGGGCTAAAATTTGAACAATTTTTTGTGGGGATTCTTGTGATGATGCTACATACAAAATATCTAAATTCTAGCTCTTGTTCTTTCAGAGAAGTTTTTAAAGGTTTTTTTGCTGTATGTACATAATGAAAATGAATGACCCCAGGAAAGGGGCCAATATTTACCCGGGGTCTATATTTGAACAACCTTCAATTGGCAGAAGTCTACTACAAATTGTTTCATGCCAACTATTTTACTTCTAGCCTTTGTCAAATATTCAGTTGATAATGCTACATGCAAATTATCTTAGTTTTAGGCATTGCACTTTCAGAGGAGAAGTTTTGTAAATTTTTACTACATGTATATGAACATAATAAAAATAAATGACCCCAGGGGCGGGCCAATTTTGACACCGGGGCTTTAATTTATAACAGCCTTGGTAGAAGTCTTGTACACATGGTTTCATGCCAAATATCTAACTTCAAGCCTTTTTCAATTCAGAGGCAATGGGTTTTCACTATATATATATATACGAAAATAAATCACCCCCCCCCCCTGGGACTAGGTCAATTTTAATCCAAGGTCTATCATTTTAAAAGTTTCTGTAGCGTTTCTTTTGATAATGCTACACACAAAATATCTCAGCGATAGTCATTGCATTTTAAGAGAAGATTTTATTTTTTTTTTACTATAAGTACGTAATGAAAAGCAATGACCACAGAGGCATATAAATTAGTCATATAAAATTGTGCATGGTTATATTATGGCTGTAATGTTCACTGTTACTATTTAACAGACTATGAAATAGTAAAACGGTATTCAGAATATTCATGAATGAATTATTGCTCGTAGTGTTAAGTAATGAAAATGATATTTTCCGATTTGTCTTTGTACCTATTTGTTCACTTCGATGTTTTTTGTTTGTTTAAGTTAAGTCGTATTTTGAAGCGGATCATGCGCATAACATTTTTTTTACAGACTTGTTCTAATGAATTAAGGCTTAAAATGCAATGCTCAGATAGTTAGATGTTAGATATTTTTGAACATGAAACATCTTCTAAAGGGTGTGTACTAAGTTTGATCAAATAAAAGCCCTGGGCTCAAAATTGGCCCCGCCCTGGGTCATTGATTTTCCCTATATATATATATATATAAAAAGGATTTTTTGTAGTTTTAACTTTAAAAAAATAGTAAAAATTGCCCCGTACCAGCGTGTCATTGATTCCCTTACATGTATAAATTAAAAATATTTAAAACTCTTTAAAACAAAACTCAAATAACTAGCACTTAGAGCATGAATCATTTTTTCTTATTGATGTCTACCAATTGTGTTCAAATTAAAGCCCTAGGGTCAAAATTGGCCCGCCCCATGGGTCATTGATTTTCCTCAATATATATAGTAAACGCTAAACAATTTTCTTTAAAAAACAAATTGATTTTTCTTATATGTATATATTTAAAACTTAAGAAATAGTCTTTCAAAAAACTCAAAAAGTAAGAGCTTCAAATAAAAGCCCTGGGGTCAAAATTGGCCCCACCCCGGGGGCTCATTAATTTT
Organism: Ruditapes philippinarum; assembly: GCF_026571515.1. Taxonomy (NCBI): domain Eukaryota; kingdom Metazoa; phylum Mollusca; class Bivalvia; order Venerida; family Veneridae; genus Ruditapes; species Ruditapes philippinarum. The sequence continues at coordinate 25,657 of NW_026866353.1, forward strand.
TATTATATTTATAAAGTAAAAACAAAAAGCTTCAGTTAAAAAAATCAAAAAGATTCAGCTTAGATATTAGGCAAGAAACATCTGCTAGTGAGTATCTACCCATTTTTAGAAAAGAAACCTTTGGGCATAACTGGACCATGGGGAAATTGTTTTCCTTATATGCGTAAAGAAAAAAAATGCTTTCAACAGGCCCAAATAAAAATGTATTTCGACTCAGGTGAGCAAGTTAGGGCCATCATAGCCTTCTTATCTTTTTCCATGTATCTTTTGTACATATATAAATATATTTTTTCCTTTCTTACATTCTCATTATATATGTTAAGGAAATAATATTTCATTTATTATATGTTTTTTCTTCCATGTCATACCAAAAATATGTTTGTTTTTTCACTGTTTAACGATGATGTTTTATGTTATAGTTCTGTTATTTATTCTGTTTAAGTGTGAAAACTGTAAGTAAAATCTGACCATAAAATTACATTTATGTTATTTTAAAAATAGAAGGACATACTGTAAAATCCATAGTTTGGGAACTATGGATACACTGTTATGTGATCCTCTTATAAATGTCCAATTTATAGACCTCGAGTCGACATTGCCCGCCCCGGCGGAACATAAAGTTCATTGAATATATACGGTAAAAACCTAAAAATAATCTTTTACTTAGAATTGGTCTGATTTTTAAAGGATAAAGGTCGTCTAGACAATGTTTTATTGCCAAACATCTAAGCTTTTTCAGTAAAAGTTACAGAAGAGAAGACTTAAATGTACTTCCATGTAAACAAACCGTTCTCTTGCGCGGTATCAATTTTGACTCCAGGTGATGTTCTAAACCAGGTATCCAAGCTTGAAGCATTTCATGAGGATAGGTCACTTGGTCACAATTAATGTTACACTTAAAGAGGTCCACTTTCAATGCTAGATGCGAACTATCTAAGCTCTTGAAGCTAGATTGTGGAAATGATACATTCTAAAAAGAATACGTTTTAGTTCCCCTTTGGGTGAGCATATAATTGCCCCTTTGTCCGTCCTTCCGTTCGCTATTCATGTCCGGGATATAACTTGGAAACAACAAGAAGTGTCAACATAAAACTTTGTATGTAGATAGATCTCATTAGGTAGATGTGCAGTGCGCAAAATCTGTAACACTGCCTTGCCTGATTATGGAGTTATTGCCCTTTGATATTTTTATTCAATTTGAACTTTGTCTGAGACTTAGCTCTAAAACCATATGAGGTATCAACATGAAACTGTGTCTAGGTAGATTGATATCATTAAAAAGAAATGAAGTACAAAAGAAACTTACTTTATTTTAGTGTTATTAATATTTTTTCATTTTTACATGTTGAACATTGTCCGTGACATAGATCTGAAAGTATAACAGATATGAACAAGACACTTTGCATAACTCTGCCTTGCCTTATTGTAAAGTAATTGCCCTTTGTTCATGTTTACACTTTGGCCTTTGTCCTGGACAGAACTCTTACACTGCAAAAGGTACTTTTATTGTGTCCAAAACCTTCCCATGTATATGCAAACCAATTGACCCAGAGGTCATAAACATTTTTTACTATAGGGGCATGTTTTTCATATCTTTTGTGGAGGTCCCCTTGGCAGTGCTAAATTCCATTTGACTTTGCTCTTTGTATCTATTGTACTTCACAAATTTTAAAGATGACTTGAATGTTTTTTACTACTCTGTATAAATCAAGGAGAGGCCAATTTAGCAAAAGGTAACGATAGAGGACCACGGGTGATGTTACATGTTAACTTTGAAAATTGTTCTTTTAAAGAAGTATATTTGTGATAAATTTATGATTTATGAAACAAAATATGAACGCAACCAGTCTATGTTAAATAGGTACTTCAAAGAGCAGTTTAGGAAAAGATGCTGTTAAAAATTAATTTTGATAACGACGAAGAACAAATTTCACTGCCACCCTTCCCTCAATAAACGTGTGTGAGAGAGAAACAAAATATCTAAGTAAAGCCCAACACGATTATGAAAGATCGGTTTGATTGAGCCTGTTCATAGATGGTAGTAATAATAGGCTTAAGCAGAATTCAATTTTGAACATAAACTTGAACATTTTGGGATTTGGAACATCCATATATGTGTTCACATGGCAGCGATCATTGAAGCTGCAATGTCACACGTGTTTGCCATTTCATGAAAAGCGGAATACGGTCCAAAAATTAAGTGTGCCCTTCACGATAAAACATTTGGCGAATTAAATTAAATTAAAATTTAGAATTTTGAAAAGTTTGAAAGGAGCATTCTGGTAGGTACGATTAGAGGTGCACAATAAAGTTCAAACTGGAATGTCTATTATCTATTGAAATCTGTTAAACCAAACAAATGCTATTTAGCAAATATAGAGAAAAACAGAATCCCTTAAGAAAGTCCAACACGGCAAAATTGAAACGAGTTTATTAATTCATATTTTTACCGTCGGCCATTTTGTGCTGCAGTGTCGTGTGCAGTGTCGTGAGAAAAAACAAATCGTGAAAATCAATTGGGTTTAACAAATGTAATGAACTTCGGTTATCTTTACCTTCGGTTTAACAATATATATCAGGAAACCAACCTATCAGCAGTTTTTAAAATATTGGAATATAGTTTTAAATACTTTGACGGATGTGTTACTTTTTATTATGATCCAAATGTAATCAATCAATCAGTGTGTCATACGAGGTGTTTCCCCTTTTTAAAGCTGATGACCGGCCTGTTTTCAGTTTGATGTCCTGTAAAATGTACAGGGAAAAAGTTAATATAAGAAGATTTTTCAGTGGTCATTTAAAATTTCAAAATGAAATCTGGGAATCCCATTGGCCATTTTAAATTTAAATGTAAAAGATAGTTCGAAACTAAAATTTTAAGCATAGTTTTTGTCATTATGAATTAAAATGTAAAGGACAGTTCTAAAATAACCCTTCAAGAAATTATTATGTCATTGTTTTGCAAGCTATACTAACATTTCTATATGACTTTGCATTGAAAACTAAAAACTAACATATGCAAGTAAGCAAGTTTTTTTTAAACATTCTTCTTGCCCATACTCACATCAGGTATCTATGGCTGTAAAACGTTGACTTGCACTCAACTGTCATATCAATATTCATTTCCCGACATCTTTGAAAACTGACTCAATTTATTATGTATTCATTGCTAATGGAACTCCCGTATAAGATTTCTTATTTAGAATTGCTGGTTTTTTGTATAAAGAATCAACAAAATAATTGTTACCGCAAAAGTGATTTAAATCCTTGCAACCACAGGTAAATGTTTTTAAACTAGAAGGACATTAAATTTGGACATAGGCATATCTAACATTAGCCTTTGTCTCGATAAATCATCATGTCTATCTCTTCAAATGCATCATTATCAACTAGGTCTTCTCAAATCAACCACACTGTAGTTCCTGATTCTCAACCTTTGACAGTATATGATGCTTCATTTTGAAATACTTCACTATTTAACATTTCCCTTTAAAATTTCAAGGTCATGAACAGGTAGTGACAGATATTATCGAGTTATTTCTATGAGTTTCTCCTTAAACATTTCTACTTAAACAATATAATCTCGTTTTTTTTTCGATGTTACTTACTCGCATTTTTTTATAATAAAAATGTTGGTGCAGTATAGTAAATAATATGTCGTGGTACCGTTCGACCCAAACAAACATTTTTTGTTTTTATTTTTTGGTTTGAGTCTCGAGTCTAAAAAATTGACAATAAAGATAATGTACATGATAATCCACATTAATAATTCCACAGCTTGTTTGGATTAATTCATCAAACGCACATCCTTATTTCGTTAGTGATACTAAATGGTTATATCCAGAGATATTACTTATGTCTTTCATTTTACAAGATAAGCAGCGAAAGTTATCTTTCTTAGTAAAATCTGTACAACATTCACAAACATTATTTTATTTTTCTTAAATGCTGTACGTGGTATTTCTAAATTTAACACAGTGTTAATTAACATAAAAGGAATTATTGACTGATCTATACAAAGTGGGTCACACCGTTCTTTTATAATGTAATACAATGCAACTGTATATTGAATGGAAAAATCAATATCTGCTATTATTGCTATTGTTATTTCAACTTTAACCGATTCATTTGTTTCTACTACGCAGAAGGTAACAAAATGTATTGGACTAAAGCAATTGATACCGAAGATTATAATCATTCCATAACATATAAATCCTTTTTACACTGAACAAAAATTCAAAATAAGTTCCTTAATGACATGACATTAATACATTATTTATTTGTTCGACAATAATAATGTATATATGTTATTAAAAGTAAAGAACAATAACAACTATTTTCTCACGTTTTATTGCGTCGCCTCTACGGAGTAGTGGCGACATATAGGGATCACTTCTCCGTCGTCTGTCTGTCCGTCTGTCCGTCACAAAACTTGTCCGGACTACTCCCATAAACTACTGGTGCAATTTCATCATAACTTTACAGGAATGATCAGTACCAAGTCTAGTTGTGCATATTGTCAGAATTTTCCGGTTCAATGATTTTTGTCAGAGTTATGGCATTTTTGTCAGAATTATGGCCCTTTAATAATTTTTATTTTTAAAGTTTGTCCGGACTACTTCTCTTATACAACTAATGCAATTTCAATGAAGCTTTACAGGATTGATCTGTAGCTCAAGTCCTTGCGCATATTGCACAGGTTTTCCGGTTGAATGATTTTTGGCCGAGTTATGGCCCTTTGATAAAAACAGCGTTTTTTTCTGTGTGTTGCCAGATAAAAAAAAGCTTGTTCGGACTACTCCTCATAAACTACTGGTGCAATTTCATCCAAACTTTACAGGAATGATCAGTACCAAGTCTAGTTGTGCATATTGTCAGAATGTTTCGGTTCAATGATTTTTGTCAGAGTTATGGCCCTTTAATAATTTATTATTTTTAAAGTTTGTCCGGACTACTTCTCTTATACCACTAATGCAATTTCAATGAAACTTTACAGGATTGATCTGTAGCTCAAGTCCTTGCGCATATTGCACGGGTTTTCTGGTTGAATGATTTTTGGCCGAGTTATGGCCCTTTGATAAAAACAGCGTTTTTTTCTGTGTGTTGCCAGATACACAAAAGCTTGTCCGGACTACTCCACATAAACTACTGGTGCAATTATATCCAAACTTTACAGGAATGATCAGTACCAAGTCTAGTTGTGTACTGTCCGTCTGTCTGTCCGTCGGTCACAAAACTTGTCCCAACATGAAATTGACCATCATGAGGCGACACGTGTGATCACTGATTGCTCTTGTTTTTATTCAAAATTATGGACATTTTTCTGAACTAAAAGTTTGCTATTAGAAGAGCTTTTTTTTTTAGAAATGAGGACATTCTTAAAGATCCTGTAACACAATTTTTTATGGTTTTATTTCATGAATATGATGCTCAAATTAAGATTTGTCAATATTGTAAGTTCCAATAAGCATTATTTATAAAGATATTACCGAATTTAACATTGCATATAAATAAAGGGAGGTTATTAGAAATTTACTTTCTATAAATTCGTTGTCAAATTTTCCGATAAGAAATGAATGCACATAATTTATTGATTACATATAACATGCACAAATATCTGCAGTACATATTTTATATTCACTCCGATGTTTGAAACTTGTTTTATTGCGATTATATACATATATATTTTTTTTGTAAAAGTTGTATACCCACAGGTACAATATCAATCTCAAAACATACAGGATCCTAAATATCATCATTATAAAAAAAATGCTTACCTATTGCTCATTGTTAAGACTCATAAAATATTGTTAAGAAACAAATAATAACATTCAGGTAATAAATTACAAGAGCAAAATAATGGTTTTTCACAATATGTTTTTAATAAGAATAAACATGTTTCCATACAATACCAACTTAAAACGCTCGTTTAACCATTTCCCTATATAAAAAGACTTATTCAAAATATCTTTTAAATTTACCACAATGAGGGGCTGTTTTCAAAGTTTGTCTATATTCTTAAACAATTTTCTAATTTTCTTAAACGTATAATCGGTTGATCTTGCAAAATATAAAATACTTTTACCGTGTATTTTTTTTTAATTCAACTTTGAAAATTTCTGGTATCATATTTGCTATTGAATTTGGCATTATTAATCAAATAAATACCTACAATAATTATATAATTTTAATTAAACACCTGATTCCTTAAGGGATTTAAGAGATACATAAATAATACTAAAAAAAGAAAAAAAAAGAATAAAAGTTGCCCCTTCTGGGGTTTGAACCCACGCCCCTAAGTATCAATGCAGTTGACCAGTGATTCTAACCTATTTGAATACTCTTCAAAATGTAGATATTGCATTAGCAGTAGTCTACCTCAACGTAATCAAGCGTTTAAATATCACAGAAGCGGTTTCGTTATTAAGTAATAAACATTAAATTATACTGTGAAGAATATGCTCCCTTGAATAGCATGATTTTCTTTCATTCGCATAAAGTACCTTTAAAAAAGAATTTGAACGACAAGCATATATCTCACGTTTACACTTTATGTTCACACTCTATTTGCATTGTTCATGTTCCTTTATAACATTCAATTGCCTGTTTTAATTTTTCATGTAATATTTTGTTTCAAACATGTAATATTTTGTTTCAAACATGCATTTTTGGACGAACATTTTGAGACATACTTTGATTGTTAATACAGTGATATTATAATATGTTATTGTAAATAAAATATTAAAATCTTCTAAAAAAAAAGAGAGAAACCCTCATGCATGCATTTTATGTCCCTTTTATGTGCCAATGTAATTCTCTTCACTAACATTTAAATAACCTGCAGTCGTACTTTGTAATCCATATCACATTTCTTTTGTAATTTTTCGAGTCCTTAGAGATTGATTTAACATTATTTTGGAATGTTATTAGTCTTGTATTGATACGGAAATAAGGGCGATTATTTAATAGTGTTGTTCAGTAAATGTTGTTATATGCCTTGAAGTCTGAAGAGGCATGGAAGGGGAATGTTTAGGGAGATTTGGATTTTTGTAAAGAAAATTTATATTTATGCTTGAGTCTACGTTCAGGTCTGTAAAATAAATAAATAAGCTATTATGTACTTCAAATTTATATTGCGCCATTTTGAATGAACAGAGATATATCAACGCTCACTTCACTTTTGAAATCAGCAAGGTCTCAAGATGATTTCCTGAAAGTTTCATGCTTGTATTACCATTTGCATTATTTTGACTGCAAAGTCTTTTTCCCCGCCCCACTTATACATAATACCGTCCTTCTAAATAATTTGATACTGAATTGTTAAGCGTGAATCTCTTTTCCCCAACTTACTTGGTAAAAAATAAATCAAAGTTGATTTACTGTTATATTATAATACGAAAGACACCATGATATTTTTCTCGATGTAATTATACACTTTTGTAAAAAAATTGTGTTTTATCAGTTACAAAAATATCTAATAATACAAAATTTAACACATTTACATTATATTTCAAACTGTGCTAAACTATTATATGGAATGGATTCCTTTAATTTAGTACATGACGTTGTTTATATAAAATGTGCACATTCATTTTAATATCGAAATAACTCTACTTTCTATTTTATACTTTTCAATTGTACCCCCAAAAGTTCCATCTATCTAGATATATACTCTGATTTTCCATATTACTTCAAACATGGTTTTGAAGAATTCCCTTTCATTTTTATCGTTTTGGGATATGTAAGTTTGGCTATTTGTATTAAAGCATTCATTCAAACTGTACTTATGTTTTACTATATAGTTTTTTACATTGTTATAATTATTATATTTCCTTCTTTGCATAACAAAGAATTCCACATTTTCCTACTAATTTTAATTGTGTCTTATTTAAGGGCCTCGTTAACATTATGGTTTAACTTTAGAAATACAAGCTTCCGTAGATATGGTTAGATTGAAAACGACACACGTAATTTTAAAATGTTTATTGAAAAATAAATTAAATTATTTCATACCTTAAAGTTCAATTGATTCAAGCTAGCAAGAGACGGTTCGAAAGTACTACAGTAGTTGTGCTACATTTTACTTTCAGTTGGAAGAATATATTTTTAACACATATTAAATAGCTCTCTTCTTCAATTCATTATTAAGTAACTAGGTACTTGAAATTTGATAGAAACCATATTAAAATTTATTCGAAAGAAAGTCGCTAGCCTTAAATATTAATTTTATAAGGAACAATTGGAAATTGGTATCTCTGCCTCTTATTGTTATGCAAATTTTAATACTGTTTTATATGCATGCTTATTTACAATGCTTTCATATCTATGCATCTGTTGTTGTGTTTGTTGATGTTGCTTTTTTCTGTTGTTGATGTTGTTATTCCAATTGCATCTACATGTTTATTTGTTTGTTTTTGAACGATTAATGCTAAAAATGTTTCTTCTAATAGTGCTTACTCTTTGAATTAATGTTATCAATTATAGCCGAATCATTCTTTTAATTTATCCTTTATAATACTTCATTAAGATATAAAAAAGATTGATATGATTTTATAAATATAATTCATTCATCGTCATTATATAGAAAGTGTTTGTCGATGTTATATTTAATTGGGATATATGATCTGTCTCATGCTATGAATAAACGGAATTGGCTACTTTCCCCCCCCCCCCCCTGTTTAATTAAAATGGATTCTCATGATGAGAACAGTATGAGATGAAAATAATTGCTTAGCATGTTTGTATGGTGTTTGTCTCAAATCCGTGATCACAATAATAGTATGAAGACTTTTTGATCTGAACATAATCATTATAATTATAGAAATATGAAAAACTGCGATAACATTAGATGACTTCATAAGTAAATTGTAAGTTCAAGTACTTTATTAGAAATGTGTAAGAATGGTGTAAGAAGAATCTTTCTTTCACTTTAATCATAACATAAAATCGTAAAGGTTTGGACGGTTTTCCGACATTTTAGAAAAATACGACTATACTTATGACTATCTAAGAAACTCTGAGTGCTAGTGGAAGTAAGACAAACTTAAGTGTTCAAGATCCGGAAAAAAACTATTTTAAACGTTGGTATGTATGATTAATAGTAATGACAAAAGTGACTCTCACATTGACATTTTAGCTAAAGGTGCTATACTGGACAACGTTAACATTTGATTTAGTGATAACCCCAAGCCTATCATTTCAAATTTACGGGATCATGATTCCAATGCAAAATAAGAATGTGTATCAATTTTTACTATTAATTAACTAATTCACGAAATATAATCCATTTAAATTAAGCTTGCACTCTGTGATACATCATTCCAGTCTCAAAATTTATCAATATTGTAAGTTCCAAAAAGCAATATTTGTTAAGATATTACTGAATTTACATTTCATGTTGACAAAGGGGGGTAATTAGAACTATTATATAAAGTCTAAGTCAAAGTTTTCAATAAAATGAATACATTTTTTTAAATGATTACACATGATTTACAAATTTTTCGTGAATCTTCGATGTTTGAAAAAAAAAAGTTTTTAAACATAATTATATACTTATATTAAATTTCACGTAAGTGGGGTTACATCCTTAATTACAACATAACAAATTTCTTTGTTGTTTTCTTGTGTCTACAATGTATCAATCATATTTAAGTCATATTACAAAAGAATCAAAGTTGAACATAAATATCACACAAATTTAACTATTTGTAACAGTAACAAAGATTCTTTTCGTATGTACACCGGGACTAGACAACTTGAGTTATTTACGTGGCATCCTATCCGTCAATAAACCTTATATTACTTGTAATGTGTGGTGTTTTTCAACTAAGACTTTCTTTCTTATAAATACGGTTAATATTAATTGCTGTTTTGGAAACGATAAAGAATCCTTCTGGTTGTCTTTTTTTAATTTTCCGATTTTTTTTCACATTTAAGGCCGACTATTATAATATGTAAACTTATATTTATATTTATTCATACTATTTAAAATTTATTCTATATTTTTAAAATGTCCATGAACATTCTTTGTGTATATTAAAAATTGGAATTATAGCTGATCGTTTTCAAAACGATATTTACATCACGATTTAATAGACTCCGAAACGGACATTATTAATTTAGTAAAATAAAATTGTACTGAATGAGCAATTGGTATCCATCTGATTTTCCCTTATTTTGTTTTATGAGGGGATCGTGCTATTAAATGTAAGGATGAAGAACATTCAACTAGTTACACACAATACCGGGTAGTCTATCCCGACCAAAATGGTGATTCCCGTTTGCTTAATAAATTACATTTTTTATCAACAGTCTAAGTGTGAAGAATAATTGGCTTCTAATGCTTTGGATTAAAAAGAATATTTTGTGTAATGGATGAGGGTTTACAAAGCGACATGGGCTCGCCCTTGGCCGAGTGGTTAAGTTGTCGACTTTAAACAACTTCCCTCTCAACGCTGCAGTTTCGAATCCAACCAAGGTCATACATGTAATATACTTTCATGTGATGATGTAATCTGATTCATATTATTGAATCTATACTTACAGATAAAGTATATCATCACCATTACTCTGAATTTTCAACATAACACAAAGATTTTTCTTGAACTTTTGTTCAGTATATTAATCTAGTGCAAACACCATTTTCACATTAATTTTATAATAATAAATGACAAAGATAAAATCGTCCTAGAGATTATTTAATACTGCGTATAAAAAAATAGCTATCAAATAAATACATGTGTTTAATGAAGTATCTATATTCTTACAAGCTGCTTTGTTTGAAACCATTTTCTATATTTTTATTATCTCCCTTTATCTACCTTCGCTTTCTTACATTGCAAGACTATTTTATTCTAAAAAAAACATTTAAACTCATAAATTGTAAATATATAAATTAATTTCAAACGCTGAGAGTTGGCGAAATATGATTTGTATGTTAAACGATAGTTTTTACCGATATTCAAATTTACAGTGAACAAACATACTGATATGACATTGATGAATATATGGCAAAATGAATGAACTACTTTGGAGCAAAATTGATGCGAAAAGTGTCACTAAATATGAAATTGGTGAACTATATAAAAACAATAGTATGTGGCAGTGTTATCTGTATTCTGTTAAAAGTTGTGATTTATTTATAATAGTTTAATTTCGAAACTTTTATATTGAAACTAATACACAAGGCAAGATTGACTTCGAGCAATTCGATTACACGAAATAGAAGTATTGTTCCATTTGTGACTACAAAATTCTTAGTTGTTGTATTTTAAAGAAGTGCACTGTCATATTTTCCGGAAGGCCTTTGGGTTAGGAAGACTTTACAATTTCCCCTGCAAACATCACAACACAAGGTTTGGTACTTAGTTTTCCTGAAAGAAGAAAATGATGAAATTTAGGGAAAAAAAGTTTTACTTCTTTAAGTATGAGTATTCTCCCTTTATATGATTATAAGATTTATATGATAAAGTCTACAAAACATTAGCATTCGTTTGTATTGTAAGTTTCTGCCTAGGTTCAGGACGCAGACATGAAACTGAGTATTGATATTTGCAAGAGCTTACATACCTATTGAGCTTGATTGGTATGCTGTAATTGAGTCAATTATAGTAAATGCAGTGTTTCATTCCGACTATCCTATCAAGGGCAATCAATTTGTATTTATAATGTTTACAGAGTGACGTTACTGTTAATACAGGGTATGACATCAGTTATTCCTAAAAAGCTAAGTTTTACAAACATGAATTACCTATTGTGATGTAAGCACCATGTTTCATGAAAATATTGCTTCGCTTCATTGAATCTATTCTTTATTTCAAACGTATATCAACTTGGTACTATATTAAAGTTTACCAGAGATACAAATTTCATCAAGAGGTTCTAAACTAAGCCTTAGTTGTTGTCCATTTATTATAACTGTTGACGGCAGGTGATCAATCTTTGTAATACATTCGACTAATTTACCTGAAAAAAAGAAAAGGTTTTGATAGTGTTATTTACTGGCAAAATATTGGATATGAATTGATTTGCCATCTTCATGGCAGAATCTGGGCTTTTATACTTATATGGTCTTGACCTTAGATAATTATATATGAAGTGAAAAATGCTTTTAGAGTATAGTTTTAAGTGGTATATTTTAATCAATAGAATCAATGTTTTAAACATGAATGTTTATAGAAAAACAAAAATAAAATAAGCTTGATTTTATTCATAGTAAACAGTTGGCTTGCACTTTTATAAAATATATTGAAAAGTAATGACTTCATTATTTTATTTCTCTAAGATTTATCGTTTACATGGTTATTTAAACGTTTGAGTAAAGGATGGTGCTACAATAGTGTCTACAAAATGATTTTTTTGTGAGTTTGTTTTTGATAAAATATCAAAGAAAGCAAAATATGATTATTTTAAAATGACGTATTTAATTGACGTTTACATTGAACGTGTAATAACGAGATACTCGTCAATATTATTTGTGTTAAAAAAGGCAGGTTTAATTGAAATGGTAACAATGGCTCTATATATCTCACTTCAGTATAAAGCCTATAAACAGCGGACTTTTGATATTGAGAGTTCTGGATGAGAAACAGACATTATGTCAAGATCGTTATCAAAGTTCAACCCTGCCTCTGAAAATGTGCTGCATGTAGTGAACATTTAATACAAGAAGTCCCCTTAGTGTTAAGATCCGAGGGGTTCAAACCCAAGAAGGGGCAACTTTTGTTTTCTTTCTTTATTTTCTTTGCATATTATGTATGCATCTCTCACATCCCTTACGAAAAGAAAAAAAACATGATTTTAATTTTTTAATCAATGTATGTATTTATTTGCTAAGTAATGCCAAATCTAATAGCAAATATGACTGCAGATATTTTCAAAGTTAATAAGATAAAAACTTCACCGTAAAAGTATCTATATTTTGCAAGATCAAACACTATACTTTTAGGAAAATCTAGGCAAACTTAAATGACAGCCCTTCATTGTGGAAAATTTTAAGTTTACATATGGAAACGTTCAAATAAGTGTTTAAAGTGGTTGGGGGGTAACATTTTTGTGCCGCCTCTACAGAGACATATAGGGATCACTTCTCCGTCGTCTATCTGTCAGTCCGTCTGTCTGTTCGTCTGTCAAAAAACTTGTCCGGACAACTCCTAAAAACTATTCCTGTATAGCTTCATTAAAAATCGACCAAATAGTTAAAGAGGACATGCCGTTTAAAGATTAAGCATTTATAGTTCTTGTCGGCATCATGTGTAGCAGACTATCCATTTCAGCGAATTTTGGAGGCGACCATCCATTGATCATTCCAGTATAGTTTCATTACTATTGTTGAATGGGTTTTAGAGCGAAGTTTTTTATGTAAAAAAATTGAACGCCGGACGACAGATAGCTTACGTGCACAATTTGCGATCATTTGCCGACACCGTGTGTCCATGATGATAATCTTAATTGAGAAAAAATGACCCAACACTGACAAGTGTTGCAACTCTTCCCTCAAAACGGGCTTAGAATTGCACAAAAATATGATTTTCAATTAACTTCTGAACATCTTTCTTAATTATCTTTTGTGTATTTTTCTGCTTTAAGAGCCCAAGCTGATCTGCGTAAGGAATTCAAGTTTTCTTTTTAGACGTTTGAACCTCAGTGATGTTCCTTTAAATACTAGAGTACTTTAAAATGCTTTCTAACAAGTGTTACACTATAGAACCAAAATAAGTTCACAATTAAAGTAAGACTTAAATCTAAACGTTATATAAAGTCATATGTTTCAGTAACCTGTGTAAAACATGTAATCAGGTAAAAATAATATATTTCAGATATTTTTAATGAATAAATAGTCTCTTTTACACGATTGTCTTATATTAAATGGAAACTAACCAATCTTAAATGTGCCAAACTGATTATTTGGATAATAATTTGAAAAACTTACTTCTTGTGTCTGGGACAATTTCTCCACCATGAATGGGCAGTACAGGCCGTGCTGAAAAGAAACAATAACATTATAACTTAAAATTCCAACAATGAAAATAACAACAACTCAAAATGTATTAATAATAGGGAATAATCCATCACTTTGCTATTTTAAATACTTTATATTCGTTTCATATGACAAATGATTAATTTTATTTCCGTCCTACATTTATTTTGAACTCTCTGTTGTGATATGATAAAAGTATGCCACCGTGGTCGGACTCTATGCAATGCTTATTTCTGATAATTGTTAAAACTATGACAAAGTTGTAAAGAACAATTGAAAGTTTGTGTAAATAAAAACAAAAAAGTAACTCATGAATCAATTCAAATTCTCGTTTCAAGTATGATGTGCCTATTTCAATAAAGTAGTGTAGGAAATATACCTTAACATATAATCTCTATGTTATAAGAATATAGTCATATACTATAGTATGTTTTATAAATAACCATAGGTAAAATCTACGGCAAAATATTGTATAGTGTGGGTTATATAAAACAAGTATGTCAGTTTTATAAACTTCAGATGTAAAGCACGTGATCATTTGAGAAAATTTATAGTTACGTAAAAACTTTACTCACTTGTACTAGGAACGATTTTCCCAATATCATTCCACTGTACAGGAAATGCTGAAAAAAACAAGAATGCAATAATTTTGTGAAAAAAAATGTCAACGCATTAATATAACAGAAGTCGATTTTTTGTTACTTTACAATTGAACGTTGCCATAATACAGTAGTGTCTCGTGAATTTGGAGGTCAAGGTCATATTTCAGCATGTCAAATCATTAGATACATGTGCAAATGTGTCTAATGTTAAGATACAAAGGCCATAGAGTAATAATTATTTCAAAAATAAAAGAATTTTTTATTGACAAACAATAAATAAAAATAGGTATTAAATGTATAAAATACAGTGTAGCAATACCACGTGACCTGAATGTCATTTTCGGCATCATTTCCAAGACAAATTTTGCTCGATTCGAAAAGGAAAACAGCCGTAAGTATTTTATTTCTGTACTGATTTCTTTGGGATATGCACCATTCTTCGGAGAAAAATATAAGCTTGCCATAGAATAGTGTTTTTCCTTCAGTATATGAGCCGTTTTATCAAACACTTTGTATAACCTTGAAAGTTGCTTGTATACAAGCGGACTTCAGTTGCAAGCTATTTCGTTTTCTTGTATTATCTGATCTACGCCATGATTTAAAAGTTGTGATTACATCAACCGGGAGTACGGAAGGCAACATCCTACTTAAATATGTTTATTTTGCAATTACTCATAGCGTAAATCTGAACTTTTTCTTCAATTGACAATTATGGCACCAGTTCCAAGCCAAAATATTTGGACTACAGTTTAAAGCAGTTTTCAGAATTGGTTACATGAATTCCGTTCTCTTTCTATAATAACGACTATTCTTATAGAAAAGTCTGTTATTTGGGAAAAAAATTATGACTTGCCATTGTAATAACGCAGGCAGCGTCGTTACGTTATGTTCTTTTAACGATGGCGTCAAATGGTAAAACAATGAAAATAATAAATGGGGGATGGACTCTCTCACTAATGTTCTTAAATATACTGCTGCAAAAAATATATACTAGTAGTTTGTTCCATTTGCTTCTTTTAATTTTGCGTCATTTATTTTACTTTTCTTAGGAATGCCCTCACAGAGTTATTTATGCCCAGTATCTCAACTATTTGGCTTTTAAGGACGTTCTCGGGAGTTTTCATATAGACGTATAGGCAAAATCAAATTCTTTAAACTTGTCACGTGGTAAGAACATAATAACAGAAACCTTTTAAGCGGAAAATGGGGTCCTCAATAATAAAATCGTGCGCATGAAATGCCAAAGATTTAAAAAGATATTATTTACTGAAATAATTTGAATACACCAATATGTATACTGTAACTTTAATATGTATGCCACCAGTTCCAATTCGAACAATTCAGACTACAGTTTAAAGCAGTTTTCAGAATTGGTTACAAATGTGAATCAACATGCCTTTCGTTCTCTTTCTATAATTATGTTAAACAAGACAAACATTTTATTAAACGACGTAGTGTATATTAAATAAAATATGTACACAAAAAATCCATTTTCCTGCAAAGGGTATGAAAACTATGTTCTCTGGGAGGAGTGGACGGTAGTTTGCATTATTTTCCAGTACAGTCCGGAGAAAGGTAGTCTAGTACTGGTGTAACTCTCCAGGAACAATGGTTAGGAAACTACCCGCCTATATGACTGAAATACTGTTGGGAAAAGGCGTAAAATGAAACAAACAAACAAACAAAACCATAAACACACTGGGTCAAACCGAGGCTGCCATATTTTCAATCGTGGTTCTGTTTTTTTCTCTATCTGACGTCAGCAATTTGTATTGCTTCATGACACTCAAAGATTTTTCACAATCATTACTGTGAAAGAGAGTAAGGAGCAAATAAATTGCTTTACAAAAACAGACTTTTGAAATCACTTATTGCGCAGCGAGTAAAAATCATTTGTGTGCATGCGTTATTTAATATAGTTACATTACATCGTATAATAAAATGTTTTTCTTGGTTAACATAATTATAGACATAGAACGAAAGGCACGTTGTTTCACATTTGCAACCAATTCTGAAAACTGCTTTAAACTGTAGTCTGCATTGTTTGTCTTGGAACTGATGGCATGCATATTAAAGTTATATATATAGGCGTATATAAATTATTTCACTAAATAATATCTTTTTAAATCTTTGGCATTCTATGCGCACGATTTTATTACTGAATACCCCATTTTTTCGCTTAAAATGTTTCTGTTATCATATTCTAACCACGTGACAAGTTTATAGAAACTCTGGAACAGTTTTGATTTTGCCTATATGTCTATATGAAAACTCCTGCGAACGTCCTTAAAAGCCAAATTTAAAGGTTGGGATACCATGCATATATAACTCTGTTAGGGCATTCCTAGGAAAACAAACAAATGACGCAAAATTAAAAGAAGGAAATGGAACAAACTATATATTTTTTGCAGCTGTATTTTTAAGAACATTAGTGAGAGACTCCATCCCCCATTAATTGTAATCATTGTTTTATCATTTGACGCCATCGTTAAAACAGCATGTCGTAACGACGCAGCCTGCGCTATTACAATAGCAAGGAATAATTTTTTTCCCAAATAACAGACTTTTCTATAAGAATAGTCGTTATTATAGAAAGAGAACGGAATCCAAGTTCCTTCGCATTTGTAACCAATTCTGAAAACTGCTTAAAACTGTAGTCCAAATATTTGGCTTGGAACTGGTGCCACAATTGTCAATTGAAGAAAAAGTTCAGATTTACGCTATGAATAATTGCAAAATAAACATAAATTAAGTAGTATTTTGCCTTCCGTACTCCCGGTTGATGTATTACTAATCACAACTTTTAAATCATGGCGTAGATCAGAAAATACAAGAAATAATAGCTTGCAACTGAAGTCCGCTCGTATACAAGCAACTTTCAAGGTTATATAAAGTGTTTGATAAAGCGGCTCATATACTGATGGTAAAACACTATTCTATGGCAATATTTGTCTTGGAAATGATGCCGAAAATGACGTTCAGGTCACGTGGTATTGCTACACTGAAATAGCTGTATGAAACTTTGGATTGCAGGTACAGTAACTTTTTCTTAAATACCATCTTTTCAATTAAACATAACCATTTTTTAAAAACAAAATCATTATATACATAGTGTGAATCAGATTGTCTTTATAATATGCTAAAATTGTTTTATTTAATATCTCTACAAAGCTCATAACTGTCTTGCTAGAGTTCATGACCTGAATCACTTCATAGATATCTCGAAAATCATGACCTTTAGACTTATTCCAATATATTGAATATTACATAAAATTGCATAACAGGTACTAGATTCAAATTTTAGTAGTTTCATTTCATACAAGAAGATTTATAAAGTAAGTTTTTAGTATATATATGTACATAATGAAAATCAACGATCCCATGGGGCGGGGCCAATTTTGACCCAAGGGCTATAATTTGAACAATGTTGGTAAATGTTCACTACACAATGTTTAATGCCAAATACCTAACCTGTAGCATTTGTCAATACCGAGAAGTACTTTTTTAAAAGTTTTATTATATTCACATAAGTAAAACCTATGACCCCGGGATGGTTCAATTTTGACACTTGGAGCAAAATTTGAACAACTTTGGCAGAAGACCTATAGATAATATCATATCCCAAATATCAAAGCTCTTAGCCTTGCTTGTACCTTCAGACAAGAAGATTCACACTATGTACATAATGAAAATCAATGACCCCAAAAAGCGGGGCCAATTTTGACCCAAGGGCTAAAATTTGAACAATCTTGGTAGAGGTCCACTACACAATGTTTCATGCCAAATATCTAACCTCTAGCCTTTGTCAATTCAGTGAAGAAGATTTTTAAAGATTTTATAATATACATAAATGGAAAACCTTTGAACCCTGGGAAGGGGCTAATTTTGACACTATAGGCAAACTTTGAACAACTTTGGTAGAGGATCTATAGATGATATCATATATCAAACACCAAAGCTCTAAGCATTGTACCGTTAGACAAGATGGTTTTTAAAGTTTTTAGTATATGTATATAATAGTGAAAATCAATGACCCCCGGAATGGGGCCAATTTGACCCCAGGGCTATGATTTGAACAATCTTGGTAGAGATCTTCTAGACAATGCCTTATGCAAAATATCTAATGCTGCAGTGGCATAGAAACAACAACAACATAATTTGAAAACAAAGGTTATCGTTAAGGATCAAATGTTTAAATGATTTGCTAGAATCATGCGTAACTTTTTCACCACGTTTTATATTTTAGTACAATACGGAACATATTTTTTCTTGCTGATATTAGTGTATACATTTAAATGCTTCTTCACATTACTTCAAGGAAGGTTTAATGACAGCTAAATCCGCTGCTGCAGCGGCCATTAATTATGATTTTCTGGCTTTGACATATGTTTAACACTTGACTGTTGCATCATGGATATTATAAATATATAGTGTTATAGAAGTGATCATTTGGTAGATGTAAATTTTATAATCTCTCAAAATGTGTAACATTCAGATACGGAACATTTCATGTCTATTTACTCTC
>NW_026866354.1:0-46155 GCF_026571515.1 Ruditapes philippinarum
TTTTTTTTTTTTTTTGGGGGGGGGGGGGGGGTTCTCAGTTGTTGATCTACACAACAGGCTTTTCTAGATAATTAACAAGTAATTACCAATTTATACAGCAAACTTCTAATCGAACCAGCGTTGACAAACGACCATTATAACAAAATTAATGTCCAAGAACAACTATCAGACAGAGTTATTAAGATTGTCTTAGGATCGTGCATGCCACCCCTATATTACATTCTAATGCTCTCTCTATTTGGCCACATAGGCGAACAACTTGCGATCTAAATGGTCTGTGCTGTTTGCTTTAGAGTCAGTTCATATTTTGATTTCTTTTCCATTTATAAAATGATTGTTTTATCCTCATTAAAGGATGAACTTGTGCATTAAATATAATTAGGGTGGTAAGGGTTAAACAAAATCAGCAAAGTGAAGGTTACAACAGTCTGGGCGAAAGTCTGTCCGTCCTCGGACCTCGCCAACTAAAAATCAGGAGGGCCGAGATAAATTTCCATAAGTCAGTCCTCATGTCCCAATAAAATTTCAGCCAGTTTGAAACAATTTTTGGCCTTCTAAAATATGCAAAACTTCCAAGATCGATTTTTGTTTTCATTTTTGCTTGTATTCACAGACCCAGATAACCAAAATCACCGCAAGATATAACCAGTTTTTGCTAAGTAAGCCACCATCTTGTCTTGGATAGTTTCCTTACCAAAACATATTTCTTCCCCAATCTTCAAAATTAAACCTTTGAAAGATGTATCGTTTTCTTGTGAATTATGCTAATGTTATATTTTTTATGTTTCTGTATATTTTTTTCATAGTATCTTATAGTTGAGTCTGATAATTCATATTTGCTAAATATTTTTGTTTATAATCTATGGCAATATCCCTCCCCCACCCCTACAAAAAATACCTTCCAAAGTCCGGGCCGGGAAAAATCATCAGCGCCTGAAATAAATCTAAGGATCCCAGTCCTTGTGGCTGAAATTTTTTTTTGACTTTCGCATTGACTGTTACAAGCATGGTTTCTCTTATATCTGATTGTACAATACTACTTGTTATGACATATGAAATGTTCAAAACAGAAAGGAACAGTGTATATATATGTAAGGTAAAAATGTGTTGTGTACTAATACCATCCTCCAACTACTGACTACAATCATGAAATTCTCTTCCTATTCTATCTTTACAATTTTTGCTTTGTTTTCTTTTTACTCCAATTTTAATACATTTTTTAGTCAATCCATCCAACCAGCTTTCCTAGATAACTAACCATTAATTTTCAATTCCTCCGAAAGACAAACAAGATTTCAAAATAAGCAGAGATAAATAAATAATCATTAGACTCCAGGGATTTTTTTTGGCTTATTTTGTAGCCGATATTCGGTCATATTCCCAATTGAAAAATAGTCTATTATTTTCCCAATCCACAGGAGAAAATTCCCAATTTAAAGTTACAAAATAAAACTAGAACTATCACTAAATGTGATTAATACCCCCACAAGTCTGCTTCGGAAATGAGGATGTTACTAGTAACAGAATACCTTGTAAAAGAATTGAAACATAGAGTTATGGTTGTGGGCAATTAAAGATAATTGTTGTTCATATATGTTGCATTTCCTTTGAATGTGGTTGGCCATTGATGAAGTTTAATTGAATTACTCTGTAATAAGTCCAGAAAGACAAAGAAAAAGAACAAAGGGCAATAAGTCTATAAATACTGAAGATAGAGTTATAGTTCTTGTGCACTGCACTTCCTCTTATTGTGCTTGACCATTGTATGAAGTTGTTTTGAATTCCAACCAGTACGTTTTAAGTTATGCTCCGGACAAGGAAAAGTATCAAAGGGCAGTAACTCTGTATTTTGTCAAAATGGAGTTATGGCTCTTGTGCACTGCACTTCCTTTTAATGTCCTTGACAACTGTATGAAGTTGTACTGAATTCCAAACAGTAGTTTTCAAGTTATGCTCTGGACAAGGAAAAGTAACAAAGGGCAATAACTCTGTAATTAGTCAAGATGGAGTTATGGTTCTTGTGCACTGCAATTCCCCTTATTGTGCTTGACCATTGTATGAAGTTGTTTTGAATTCCAACCAGTAGTTTTCAAGTCATGCTGTGGACAAGGAAAAGTAACAAAGGGCAGTAACTCTGTAATAAGTCAAGATGGAGTTATGGTTCATATGCACAGCACTTCCTCTCAATGTGCTTGACCATTGTATGAAGTTATAATGAATTCCAACAATAAGTCTTCAAGTTATGGTCCGGACAAAAGAAAGCAATGGAAAAGAAACAAAGGGCAATAACTCTGTAATTAGTCAAGATGGAGTTATGGTTCTTGTGCACTGCACTTCCCCTTATTGTGCTTGACCATTGTATGAAGTTGTTTTGAATTCCAACCAGTAGTTTTAAAGTTATGCTCTGGACAAGGAAAAGAAACAAAGGGCAGTAACTCTGTAATAAATCAAGATGGAGTTATGGTTCTTGTGCACTGCACTTCCTCTCAATGTGCTGGACCATTGTATGAAGTTATAATGAATTCCAACAATTAGTGTTGAAGTTATGGTCCGGACAAAAGAAAGCAATGGAAAAGTAATAAAGGGCAATAACTCTGTTATTACTTTAGATAGAGTTATGGTTCTTATGCACTGCACTTCCTCTCAATGTGCTTGACCATTGTATGTAGTTATATTGAATTCCAACCATTAGTCTTCAAGTTATGGTCCGGACAAAAAAAGAAGGCAATGGAAAAGCAACAAAGGGCAATAACTCTGTAATTACTTTGGATAGAGTTATGGTTCTTGTGCACTGCACTTCCCCTTATTGTGTTTGACAATTGTATGAAGTTGTTTTGAATTCCAACCAGTAGTTTTCAAGTTATGCCACGGACAAGGAAAAGTAACAAAGGGCAATAACTCTATAATTAGTCAAGATAGAGTTATGTTTCTTACGCACTGCACTTCCTCTCAATGTGCTTGACCATTGTATGTAGTTATATTGAATTCCAACAATTAGTCTTCAAGTTATGCTCCGGACAAGGAAAATGCAACGGACAAAAAAAAAAGCAATGGAAAAGCAACAAAGGGCAATAACTCTGTAATTACTTTAGATAGAGTTATGGTTCTTGTGCACTGCACTTCCCCTTATTGTGTTTGACAATTGTATGAAGTTGTTTTGAATTCCAACCAGTAGTTTTCAAGTTATGCCCCGGACAAGGAAAAGTAACAAAGGGCAATAACTCTGTAATTAGTCAAGATAGAGTTATGGTTCTTGTGCACTGCACTTCCTCTCAATGTGCTTGACCATTGTATGTAGTTATATTGAATTCCAACTATTAGTTTTCAAGTTATGCTCCGGACAAGGAAAATGCAACGGACGTCTGGACCGACCGACCGACCGACCGACCGACCGACCGCCCGACCGACCGACCGACCGACCACCGAGTGACTCCTATATACCCCCCCAAACTTCGTTTTTGGGGGTATAAATATTGAATTACATATTTTAAAATCTTTGAAAATAAGGGTGTCTTTACTGTTATGGTGCTTCAATGTTTGAAGATGCCATCCTAGACATTGATTCTTTGCATTCATTTAATTACTGCAAAAAAATTAAGTCATGCATTTTTCCCAATTTTTAGCAAAACATCGCTGAAATTCCCAATTCCATGGGTATGGGTCATGTTCCCGAAATCCTTGGAAAAAACCCTTGACTCTGACAATGTATTGATCCATTGTCATAGAAAAATATAATCTTGTCAAAGGATTGCACTAGCAACCCTAGGATTACTAGCCTGATGATCTCTCTATTGAGCTAAGTTGGTGGATTTGACAAGGATTGGTATCTATAATCAATTAAACAGCACTTGTATTGTTGTATTTGGAAGATGGTAACAAAGAAAGTAAAAGGAAATAAGACACTTACTGTAGCCTTGTTGACCTGCCATATCTGCAGAACTGCCTGATGCACCTTGCATTACATTTTGAACATTTGCCATCCATTCTTGTGAGCTCATTTGCTCTTGTGTTAAAGTATTTTGACCTAACTCCACACCCGTAATTTCTAAATCCATTTCTGAATCACCAACTGCTTCAAGTTTTACACTAATATTCGGGTCTAATCCTTCCATTGTTCCTTGTTCATTTCCTTGTGAAGTTGAAGGTTCATTCACAGAACTATCTGTTGGTAATATGTTTGAGAGATCTGAATCTAAACTAAGACCCGCAGCTGGGTTAGTGTCACTAAATTTGAGATCTGATGCTTCATTTGGAATGGTTGATGACGATGATTCTGACCGAGCATCTTCATTATCTGATGCTGAAGGTCCTTGTGTTTGAGAGGGTGTGGATGGTTTGATAGATGGAGAGGATGGTTGACTAGATTCAGATATGTTAGTTTTTACATCACTTTGAACATTTGTAGTTTCATTTGCACTTTGATTGGACTTTACATCTTCATCTTCTGGTTCTATTTTAATGACTTGTCCATCAAGTTTAGTGTTACGTACTGGAGTTACCATAGGACCAGGCCCCTGCACAGGTGAACGACCTTGCTGATCAAAACTTAATGTTGGTCGCAGAGGACGGGCCATTGGATAAGGCTGATGCCTGTTACCAGATATCACTACTCTGCCACGGGATGCCACTCTACTCATAGATACAGGATGAGGTCCTTGTTGCCGTGGTGACTGAAATCTTGGTGAGCGTTGAGACATGAATCCCATTCTGTTACCCATACCGTCATATCTAGGTGGGGTAACTGCCTGCATATTTCTAGCCAGAGCTTCTTCTCTCTCCTGAGCTTCTTTTCTTTCCTGTTCTTGTTTCTTTTTATGATGTCCTTAAAAATATAAAAACAGTCAGATAATTAAAGATCTTGACAGTTTGAACAGAGTAGACTTTAAAAGACCTCCCGAGTTGTTCGACATGATGGATCTGGGAATACTTTTTCAAGATTTGTATGCTTATTGATGTAGGACCGAACATATAACTTGGGTGCATAATTTCAAACAATTTGCTCATTCAGTATTTTCAGAATAATTGTTACTGTGCAAAATGACCCAAAAATGAAGTGTTTAAACAATTTGCACTCAAATTTAAGTGAGAATTGCACAAAAACCCATTTCATATAGTTTTGAGTATAATTCTTCATCATCTTAGGCATATTATTAGGTTGTATTTGCCCTACTTAATCTATGTACGAAATAGTTTTTTACATTATTAGGCTTTTGGACCACAGTAAAGCTCCTCTAAAAGATGGTTTTTACCTACAATTTGATATACATTGTAATTTATTTCAGAATAACTCCAGAAATCTGGACTAATAATGACCTTGTGGTGTTAAGTCTATTTGGCATATTCAACCCTAGGTCTATATAACACATTACCTTAATGCAGAAACGAGTTAAGTCCTTCTATCTTTAATAGGAGTTAACTAGTTATTGCACTAAGAAAGTAAGTTTTGTTGGTTTTTTAAACTGTTTTTAAACTATCCTAACAATGTGCCAGTTCCCTTTGATCCCAAGACTTTTAGTACTTACAAATATAATAAAGTTCAAGTTCTAGCTAATATTTTGAGGAAAGTATTAACATTCAACCACAGTGGCACTATTTATTTCAGACAACAGATTTTTTCTAAATACGTTTTAACATGGTTCATACCAAATTCTCAAATCAAAATTCAAGAACTTGTCAAGGACTTTTCAAGGTAAAATTGTCATTTTCAAGGCATTTTTTTCCCGATTGATCTTATTTAAAATTATACTTTTACAACTATATCTGTGATATACATTTTTATTGCAATTGATCTTATTTAAAATTATACTTTTACAACCATATCTGTGATATAAAACATGTAAATAAAACATGTGTATTTCAATTTAAGGTTCAAATGACTAGAATTGCAAAACAGTGACTATATTTAGAAAATCAGCACAGTCAGTAGAATATATGAACACCAAAACTGTAACATATAGGTGATTGAGTAAATTTACACAACTCTATCTAGTTTTTCCTTTCTTTTTTGGATTTCTCTTCCAATTTCCTCAACTTCCAGTTTCTTTTCTTTGAAGCCCTTTCTTAGAATGTTTGATTCAGTCACAAATGTTATTTTTCCAGTTTTCTCAGCCTTTTCCAAGTTTTTCAGATTTTTCTTCTAGAATGGTGATATCAGTTTGAAGTCTTGCCTTCTTTTTCTTGAGATCTTCAATAGCATCAAGGTCAGACTTCCTCTTCAATTGCCTCTCAGCTGCCATCTTCTCTTCTCTTTGTTTATCTAAATACAGCTTGTATTTAGATGATGCAGCAGAGACTGATGCCATTAGCTGCTGAGTTAATGGCACTTCCAGGACACCACCAACATGTCATGCACAGTTTCCGTTGTGGATTGGGATGGCACAATGTTATTATTTGAATCAGATCTACTGCAATTTTCAGTTTTGCCATTTATAGTTCCTTCCTGTCTGACAAATGCAAGGCCACACTTCGTCAATGACGACTTGATGTCTAGATTTTTTAGGTGCTTTGCATCGCATGCGATGTTAATGCACTCTCTCCCATTTGCGACAAATCGATGGTTTTCATACACATGGTACATTGTGCTTTTCGTGGGTCTTGTATAACTTGTTTTACCCAACTGTATTGTTGAAGCCATTTGAGCTGAAACGTACATTTCTTAGTGTATTTTCCCATTTTTTACTTCGCAATGGAAGCTGACATTTTGTACACAATTTGCGATGACGTCATACACAAGTGCTTGTTAAAATCCGTGCCAAAACCGTAACGCTGGCTAAACACTACTAAAACAGATCCAAATGGGCGCACTCGATCGGGCTGCCTTCAATCACATGTCCGATTTGTAGCGGAAAATTTGCCTGACCTTTACAGCGACAGGTTTTATACCCTTTTGGATTTTCAAGGCATTTTACCGAAATTCAAGGGGGTTTACTGAAATTCAAGGACAATTTTAGTGTTTTTTCAAGGCAACCCTGAATTCAAGGACTTTTCAAGGTTGAAACCAAATTCAAGGACTTTTCAAGGCCCGTGCGAACCATGTTTAATGGTATTTCTAATACAAACTTTTCTTTTGTAACAGTAAGGAGCTTACTTTTTCCATTATATGCAGGTTTTATACAAGTTGCTTTGTTGTAATTCTAGTACAATTGTGTATCCAGTGACTTTTTTCTCACTTAATTGTGAAGATGCCCTGTTATTGTGAAGAAATTATTCCTAAAATTGCTAATTTGGGAAGTAAGAAAGCTGGTGTAAGTACAGATTTAAAATTGCCCAGTTGCTAGAGCCCTGTGTTACAGCATGAAAAGTTACATAATGCAGAAAAAAGTGAATTGACTTGATTGTTAAAATATAACTTTAACAACAAAATTTGCAATCTAAAGAATATCATATATTCCACTTACTTTTAAGACAGAAGCCAAGGAACTGAGATTTGATATCCTCGTGATCCTCCAGGAAAACTTTACCCGAGTCTGAACCGAGGTGACACAGTGTTCCATCTGCTACACTTGCTGTTAGGATAACTGATTCTTCCTCAGTCGTACTAGCCAACTGTTCTACCTGAAAATGTGAAAATATAACATTTCATACTAGCCAACTGTTCTACCTGAAAAATGTGAAAATATAACATTTCATACTGGCCAACTGTTCTACCTGAAAAATGTGAAAATATATCATTTCATACTGGCCAACTGTTCTACCTGAAAATGGGAAAATATATCATTTTATACTAGTGTTCTACCTGAAAATGTGAAAATATAACGATTCATACTGGCCAACTGTTCTACCTGAAAATATAACATTTCATACTAGCCAACTGTTCTATCTGAAAATGTAAAAATATAACATTTCATACTAGCCAACTTTCCTACCTGAAAAATGTGAAAATGTAACATTTCATACTAGCCAACTGTTCTACCTGAAAATGTGAAAATATAACGATTCATACTGGCCAACTGTTCTACCTGAAAATGTGAAAATATAACGATTCATACTGGCCAACTGTTCTACCTGAAAATGTGAAAATATATCATTTCATACTAGCTAACTGTTCTACCTGAAAATGTGAAATATATCATTTCATACTAGCTAACTGTTCTACCTGAAAATGTGAAAATATAACGATTCATACTGGCCAACTGTTCTACCTGAAAATGTGAAAATATATCATTTCATACTAGCTAACTGTTCTACCTGAAAATGTGAAAATATAACATTTCATACTGGCCAACTGTTCTACCTGAAAATGTGAAAATATATCATTTCATACTAGCCAACTGTTCTACCTGAAAAATGTGAAAATGTAACATTTCATACTGGCCAACTGTTCTACCTGAAAAATGTGAAAATATAACATTGCATACTAGCCAACTGTTCTACCTGAAAAATGTGAAAATATAACATTTCATACTGGCCAACTGTTCTACCTGAAAAATGTGAAAATATAACATTTCATACTGGCCAACTGTTCTACCTGAAAATGTGAAATATATCATTTCATACTAGCTAACTGTTCTACCTAAAAATGTGAAAATATAACGATTCATACTGGCCAACTGTTCTACCTGAAAATGTGAAAATATATCATTTCATACTAGCTAACTTTTCTACCTGAAAATGTTAAAATATAACGATTCATACTAGCTAACTGTTCTACCTGAAAATGTGAAAATATAACATTTCATACTAGCCAACTGTTCTACCTGAAAAATGTGAAAATGTAACATTTCATACTGGCCAACTGTTCTACCTGAAAAATGTGAAAATATAACATTGCATACTAGCCAACTGTTCTACCTGAAAAATGTGAAAATATATCATTTCATACTAGCTAACTTTTCTACCTGAAAATGTTAAAATATAACGATTCATACTAGCTAACTGTTCTACCTGAAAATGTGAAAATATAACGATTCATACTGGCCAACTGTTCTACCTGAAAATGTGAAAATATAACATTTCATACTAGCCAACTTTCCTACCTGAAAAATGTGAAAATGTAACATTTCATACTAGCCAACTGTTCTACCTGAAAATGTGAAAATATAACGATTCATACTGGCCAACTGTTCTACCTGAAAATGTGAAAATATAACGATTCATACTGGCCAACTGTTCTACCTGAAAATGTGAAAATATATCATTTCATACTAGCTAACTGTTCTACCTGAAAATGTGAAATATATCATTTCATACTAGCTAACTGTTCTACCTGAAAATGTGAAAATATAACGATTCATACTGGCCAACTGTTCTACCTGAAAATGTGAAAATATATCATTTCATACTAGCTAACTGTTCTACCTGAAAATGTGAAAATATAACATTTCATACTGGCCAACTGTTCTACCTGAAAATGTGAAAATATATCATTTCATACTAGCCAACTGTTCTACCTGAAAAATGTGAAAAATGTAACATTTCATACTGGCCAACTGTTTCTACCTGAAAAATGTGAAAATATAACATTGCATTACTAGCCAACTGTTCTACCTGAAAATGTGAAAATATAACATTTCATACTGGCCAACTGTTCTACCTGAAAAATGTGAAAATATAACATTTCATACTGGCCAACTGTTCTACCTGAAAATGTGAAATATATCATTTCATACTAGCTAACTGTTCTACCTAAAAATGTGAAAATAAACAGATTCATACTGGCCAACTGTTCTACCTGAAAATGTGAAAATATATCATTTCATACTAGCTAACTTTTCTACCTGAAAATGTTAAAATATAACGATTCATACTAGCTAACTGTTCTACCTGAAAATGTGAAAATATAACATTTCATACTGGCCAACTGTTCTACCTGAAAATGTGAAAATATATCATTTCATACTAGCCAACTGTTCTACCTGAAAAATGTGAAAATGTAACATTTCATACTGGCCAACTGTTCTACCTGAAAAATGTGAAAATATAACATTGCATACTAGCCAACTGTTCTACCTGAAAAATGTGAAAATATAACATTTCATACTGGCCAACTGTTCTACCTGAAAAATGTGAAAATATATCATTTCATACTAGCTAACTTTTCTACCTGAAAATGTTAAAATATAACGATTCATACTAGCTAACTGTTCTACCTGAAAATGTGAAAATATAACATTTCATACTGGCCAACTGTTCTACCTGAAAATGTGAAATATATCATTTCATACTGGCCAACTGTTCTACCTGAAAAATGTGAAAATATATCATTTCATACTAGCTAACTTTTCTACCTGAAAATGTGAAAATATAACGATTCATACTGGCCAACTGTTCTACCTGAAAATGTGAAAATATAACGATTCATACTAGCTAACTGTTCTACCTGAAAATGTGAAAATATATCATTTCATACTAGCTAACTTTTCTACCTGAAAATGTTAAAATATAACGATTCATACTGGCCAACTGTTCTACCTGAAAATGTGAAAATATAACGATTCATACTAGCTAACTGTTCTACCTGAAAATGTGAAAATATAACATTTCATACTGGCCAACTGTCTCGATAATGGAACACATTATGTGACATAAGTGCAAAACAAAGACATGCAAGATTTATTATAATTTTTTTTTCATCTTAAATTCAAATTTGAATTAGCTGCATGGCTGAGTGGTGAACGCGTCGGGCTATTAATCTAAGGATTGCTGATCGTGTGGGTTCAAACCCTGTCAGGTGGCTGGGCAAGCCGTTGTTTCCTTGAGCAAGAAACTTTACATTTATAGCTTAGTACTGGTTGGTTCCGGGAACAGATTCAAGAGTGTTTCAATAAGCTACTAGCTTCGAACACAATCAAACTAAAATAAATGTATAAACTAAAAATTCAAATTGACTTTCCATTTTGTCCATCATTAAATCTGGACAAATTCATCATTTTAGGAAAAATTTCAACAATTGCACTGAATGAACAGCAAACATTGCAGACACAGTGCTGGCTGATTATTGTTTGCATTTGTCATGTTAAAAATAAATTCATTACAATAAATAGGTTTATCATGTTTGTGATTTTATGCCATCTCAACACAGTTTTCGTTAATACCTCTGTTATTATCTCCACTTGACTGGCTATCCTGGATAAGTTACCAGTAATGATTACCAATATCTCCACAAGTTATTGACTACTAACCCCACATGAACTTTTTTTGAATCAGAGGTGAGAGACAAATGACCATTAGACTCATTGTCTCAGTGAGAAGAAATTTGTCAAAATTTTATTAAAAATTTACCAGTTGTTGTATCTGGCTCTTGATTATAGCCTTCAGTATGACCTTGTAGCCAGGTATATCTTTAATGACTTCCATGTCCGGTGTTGCCATGGTAACAGTATATCTAAGTTAACTTCAGTCTTCAATACAACAATTGTTCAGCTATCAATCGACAATGTTCAAGACTTCAGTGAATGAACAACTCTGAAAAGTAAAATAATATTATAATAATTTATAGACCCTTTCATTTAGGACCGTATTCAAGTTGTCGCCCTTGGATGACGTCATTGGGGGATACGGTGGACAATGCCGATACGATTAAGTACAGTAATAGAGGGATATAAAGATCTTAATCCTTTCTCTTTTAAGATTGGCAGAGTGAAATTGGCAAAATTTTGTGTAATTTGATAAGATAAATAAAAGGATGGTGAAATGAATTTATTGTTTACTATATAATTTGGTTAACGATTTGATTTAATAGTAGACCATATTCCTGGGTAACTGATCATGATAATCATTTGCGTTAGATTCTTAAAAATGAAAATTTTACCAGGCAGTTAAATCGTACGATAATGTATCTATGTCTCTGCTAATATACAATACCCAAAAGATATTTTGAGTTTCAAAATGTAAGGATTCTGTAGTTTCGAAAAACGGCTGCGTAATAATTAATTGAAAGATACTGGTTTATTAAAAATCATTTTGATTTAAGCATTACTAAGACAAAGAAAAGAAAACAATATAAATCTATGTAATTTCAAAAAAAAATGTAAAGGCATAAAAAGTAAAAATTGTTTTGAATGTACATGACTGTATACTATTTGTGTCGGCAAAAAATGCACTCTCAAAAAATCGTACATCACACAAATATATTTCAGCTGGTAAAGCACAGATATATAAACATATATTTAACTCCATGGGTAAAGTAATATTTTCAACTTGATACTTTTCAGTGATTAATCTAGATGTGCGTCTTGCGTAAAATACGCATGAAAATCGAAAAAGACGCAGTTTCAAAATATGTGCGTTCAA
This sequence comes from Ruditapes philippinarum, assembly GCF_026571515.1. Classification (NCBI taxonomy): domain Eukaryota; kingdom Metazoa; phylum Mollusca; class Bivalvia; order Venerida; family Veneridae; genus Ruditapes; species Ruditapes philippinarum. The sequence continues at coordinate 12,232 of NW_026866354.1, forward strand.
TTTGACGCATGCAAATCAGGTCGTTTATAATCCAAAATATCACGATTAGTGATTTCTATGTACTGTTTGATTACTTTAATTTCATCAGTTGAATAATTTTTCAATTTCTTCAGTTGAATAATTTAATTTCCGATGATTACTTGTGCAAGACTTATCCCCCATTTGCTTGAAACGTTAAATCCCTGTGATCGGTAACCGCCCATTATCGGCATTAGCCAATCAGAGCGTCCATTTTGCATGAGAGCGAATCGCCTACAATGGTGAAATATGCAGAGATCTGCCTGCACCATTGGCGCTAAAAAATGAGAATGGCACAGGAAAATCGTCAGCAAAGGGCCAAGGGTGCATCTAAAATCTGTACCAGACTTATATTGTATGTTATTTAGTCATCCAGACAAAACTGGTACCAACAGCAACAGGTTACCCATTCCCCTGTAATTACGCATATTCTTGAGTCTATCCATTTCCCTATAGCATTTTTCCAAGTTATCTACTTACCTTATCCCTTTCCCACACAGATAAGCATTTCTACTGCCGTAAATTTAATCCAATAAAGCAAACAAAATATCATTAATCTACTTAATATTTTAAATAAATATTGGTAACTGAAAAAAAAAAGTGTGTTGCTATTTTAAGAAATGCTGTACTGGGGTCCTACATATTACCGGACAAAATATGAAGTTTTTTATCTGTAACTTTTATTTTAAATAATAAAAAAGAATGGAATTTTACCCAAATAATTTTGGGTTCTTAATGCACGTAAACATTCCTTTATCAAAAATAAAATTAAACATTTGACTGTAGAAATGTGTCTTTAAAGTAGGGCATTATAAGAAGAAAAAAATCATGTAAACAACTCAATTTACCGGACATTGTTTTTTTCTTTTTTTTTAAAGTTGTGAATTGAAATTAATCTTTAAATAACCAGCAAGGAAACTACCACTATTGAATGACAATGTTCAGATATTTGAAAAGCCCTGTATGTCACTAGAAACAGACACGGCAGCCATACCTGTTATGAAGAGGCCAATATATAGGGTGTAAATGAAATTAACACTATTAACTCAATTAACGTATTGATCCTTCATGATTCTTAAACCTATGAATCATTTTAATATTCAAATGGAATTCTGTTCTTCTGTTCTTTGTCATACAGTTTCCTTTTGGTCATCGTGTAGCATGTTACGAATGCCATAAAATCAATTTCATTTACATTTCATGTAGAATTTCCTCCAATGGGCGTAACCCGTTTCCTTAAATGTTTTTTAATTTACACTTCTTTGAAAAAGACAACAACGAGATACTGTTTAGACTAAATTTAAAATTTACTTTTATCATTTAAATATGTTACAATCGTCTCTTGAGGTAACGATGAGAAGAATTAAAAGTAAAAACCGATCTAAAATAACCCATTAAGGGTCTCCATATTCGGGCCTTAGTCACAGAACAGATTATTCCCCCGCATGACCAGGTCATGAAATAACTAGTAAACAAAAGGGCATGTTAGTAGATAAAGAATTGAATCAACCATATTTACATGAGAGTGGTTTTGTTGTTATTTACTTTGAAATAGAAAGTGTGTATACAATTCAGAATGTATGATTATTTAATCGAAGCTAAATTAAAGCAATATTCAGCAGTAATAGCTTTTGTCCGGTAAACTGATTGTCCGGTAAATATGTAGGACCCCAGTAAGTTACAGTATAATCTGACAGGTGTGTAAATTGAATTCCCCTAAGGTCACTCAAGTTCACGCGGAGTGTAAAAATAAGAGATGTCTATTACGTCATCAGAATATTTGACAGGTTGATTATAAACCAATCAGGGAAACATTGTGCATGACTTTTTTTCATGATCAAAAGGTCTGTCTGTGTATGCTTTCTACACAGAGGCATACAAGGAGCAATAAAAGTCGTCAGTATGTATACAGTGTGATAGGGACATTTTGTGCAAATTACGAACAATTAAAATGGATAATGCACAGTATTAGACATAAGTAGTAAGAACATATAAATTATGCAAATTAGATTTTTGAGCAGCCAATGAAAATTGTTTTGCCTGCAATTAATATTAGTACCAAAAAAGAACTTTCTTATACACTTTAATAATTTAATCGCTTGTTATAAAAACATGCAAATCATGTCAAGGATCTGCTATTAAAAAAAAAATTCTGCTAAGACGCATTTATTTTGCTACATGACTCATTGATTTTGCTAAAGGACTCATTGTTTTCAAACATGTGCGTCATCCGACGCATTATAAAGAATTTCTAGATTAATCACTGACTTTTTAATTCATACTCTGCTTATCAAATATTTAAAAAATCACAAAAAAAAACAACAAAAACAAGTTGTGAAACACGTTCACATAAATTTGTTATTAGCTGAATTATAATTTTACGTATTTTTGACTGTGCCAGTTGGAAGGACTCTGGATCGAGTATCAAATCAGTAAGGCATGACCAATAAAGGCCCTAGGATGATCCATAACAAAATTCGGACCATAAATATTTTGACAACTAACAAAAGTGACGTAATCTGATGTAATGTTATAACTCTAAAAATGCACCCTGGTGATTTATGATATCAGTCAAAAACATGTTCTGTACAGTGTCTTGTTCACTGCATAATTTTTTCCAGACAATATTTTTTGTCACCATTGCTATGAAATAATTCCACTATATAACAAAAGCATAAAATTAGATATAAGTAACTGCTTCTGTATATATTTTGTGTGAATTTTATATAATTTCTAGACATTTAATTTATAAAATAAAAGTATCGATTTTTTAAAATGTTTATCGATTATTGATCGGCAAAAAAATATCAACGATACATCGATATTGTCGATATCGATGACAGCTCTATGGTTATAATCATAATTGAACAATCAGTAATTACGCATTTAACTTTTTCAATAAGCTAACTTTCTATGCGACATGCATAGTTTTATCCCCCATTTACGTCACATCCGGTAAGGGAAGTAACTCTTCACTGACTGTTATCGCTTAAATGAAAGGGTCTATATACATTGAATGATTGGCAGCATGGCGAAGTACAGTAGAACTTCTATGAGTGACAGTCTCTCTTCTTTAATTTACTCATCAGACTAATCTAAGGATTACTGGCCACAAACAGGGCATTTTTTGTCAAAATTGCGAAGGGGCCTGGACCTGTTCATTTTGTGAAAAAAATCACGATTTGTTATAAAATTGTGAAAAAAAAATTACATAGTATTAGGCATTTAGCAACATTATGAAACCAGAAAATCTGCTTCAAGTCGATACTTTAACCTGCTTCACATATGCTAAAACCATTTAACTTGATTAAAACTATAACTGTGTTTTTGAGATTGGCGTATATCATGTTTTACCGGAAGGTTATCAATGTATTTCAAAGACAAAGTCCCATTATTTTGTGAAATTTCTTTTGAAATTGTGATTATTTTTCCGCCACTTTGTGAAAAAAAAGTGCAATTTTGAATTGAAATTCTCGATAACAAAACTGACAAAGTTGCTGGAGTTCATGAAGCACATGGGCTCTGTTTCCTTAACCGTCTGCACACCTGTAGGGTCAATCTCATAATCACGTGTCCAAGTGCTGAATTTTTTTACCTGTCTTTAATTATTATGTAGTTTATGTTCCTAATAAATTGTTTATGTCAATCCTTGGCTTATCAACAGATTATACATAGTTATATCAAGGTATCATGCTTCACTTTACTTCATCAGTTCATGGCATGCTTGATGAATGAATACAGGCATGTTAGATTCCTTGCACTATTATTGGTGGACTTTCCAATTGGGTCTGTCTTCAGCGTTCATGTCATGTCATAGTATATAAACAAGTATGCTGAAGAACTTAAACTAGTTGGGTTATTCCTATAACAGGACAATTGCTTAAGAATAATCGTTGGGGTGTTCCAAGTGAAACCTGAAGCAGTGCATGAAATACTGAAGGACACCTTTAAAACAAACAAGATTGCATTTGAGAAAAATGCTATGCCACCGCATTATAAGCTCTATGCCTTGTACCTTCAGACAAAAATATTTTTTATCTTTTACTATATGTACATAATGAACATCAATGACCCCCGGGCAATAATTTGAACAATCTTGGTAAAGATTCACTTTGCAAAGTCTCATGCCATATATTTAACCTCTAGTCTTTGTCAATTCAGAGAAGAAGATTTTTCAATTCAGAGAAGAAGATTTTCAAGTTTTTACTTTATCTTATAAGGAAAACTATCGCTTCTGGGACAGGGTAATTTTAACACTAGGGGCATAATTAAAACAACTTTAGTAGAGGACTCATAGATGATATTATATACCAAATATCAAAGCTCTAAGCCTTGTACCTTCAGACAAGAAGATTTTTTAATTTTTTACTATATGTACATAGTGAAAATCAATGACCCCTGGGGGTGGGGCCAATTTTGACCCCAGGGCTATAATTTGTACAATTTTACTAGAGGTTCACTACATAATGTTTCTTGCAAAATAACTTTAGCCTTTGTAAATTTAGAGAAGATGATTTTGTAAGTTTTTACTATATACATATCAGGAAAACCTATTGCCCCCGGGGCGGGGCTAATTTTGACACTAGAGGCAAAATTTGAACAACTTTGGTAGAGTACCTATAGATGATATTATTTAACAAATATCAAAGCTCTTAGCCTTGTACCTTCAGACAATAAGATTTTTGACTTTTTACTATATGTATATATTGAAAATCAATGACCCCCAGGACGGGGGACAATTTTGATCCCAGGGCTATAATTTGAACAATCTTTCTAGAAGTTCACTTCACGATGTTTCATGCAAAACATCTAACCTCTAGCATTTGTCAATTGCTTGAAGATATTTTTTTTAAAGTTTTTACTATAAGTTTTTACTATATACATTTAAGGAAAACCAATGAACCCCTGGGCGGGGCCGATTTTGACCCCAGGGCTATAATTTGAACAATCTTGGTAGAGGTCTACCAGACAATGCCTTATGCAAAATATCTAAGCTCTTGGCCTTTTGGGTTTTTACAAGAAGGTATTTTTAAGTTTTTACTATGTGAACATATTAGTGAAAATCAATGACCCCGGGGTGGGGCCGATTTTGACCCCCAGGGCTATAATTTGAACAGTCTTGGTAAGGGTCTACCAGACAATGCCTTATGCAAAATATCTAAAGCTCTAGGCCTTTTGGGTCTTTACAAGAAGGTATTTTAGGTTTTTACTACATGTAAATATAGTGAAAATCATTGACCCCCAGGGCGGGGCCGATTTTGACCCCCAGGGCTATAATTTGAACAGTCTTGGTAGAGGTCTACCAGACAATGCCTTATGCAAAATATCTTAGCTCTAGGCTTTTTGGGTCTTTACAAGAAGGTATTTTAGGTTTTTTCTACATGTACATATAGTGAAAATCAATGACCCCCGGGGCATGGCCGATTTTGACCCCAGGGCTATAATTTGAACAATTTTGGTAGAGGTCTACCAGACAATGCGTTATGCAAAATATCTAAGCTCTAGGCCTTTTGGGTCTTTACAAGAAGATTTTTTTAATTTATTCTTATAATTCCTTTTGGTTGCCATGGCAACCAGATTTCTGCATGGAATGTAATTCTTTGAACAACTTTGGAAGCCCTTCACCCAAGGATCAATCCTGCCAAGTTTGGTTGAAATTGGACTAGTGGTTTTTCACAAGAAGATTTTTGAAGTTCACTATATAATCTATATAACACACACACACACAAACAAACACACACACAGGTGAATCGCTATATGCCACCGCATCGCAGATGCTGCGGTGGCATAAAAATGAATGAGTTTATCTGGCGCCCCCTACTTAATATGGTTAACTTGCTTTGTATATATTATGAAAAAAATATGAACAGTGTTCCCACTTCTATTTTTCATTGGGAGTATTTTTACCCCTTACCTTTGAAAACTGGGGGTAAAATAAAAATTCAGGGGGTACTTAAATTTGTACAATATTTATATGAAATTTAAGGATAATTCCAAAATCATACATCAGACAATTATGCTGTTTTCTTCAAGATTCACTTCATCACTACCCCCCCCCCCTTAGATAAAATTAATTGTGACCAACACATACTGGCATATATCTCAATCTCAATTAATATAAACATTATTGAAGTTATCTAAGTTCATAAACAGCATATAAATTGTGACTACACACCTTTGAACAAAACAAAGCTTCCCTTTTGTTGATGTTTTTAATTAACAAAATCGGCATCGCGAAAATATGTGACAAATGAAAATTCGTCAGTTTTCTGCAGAAACATTTACAATTCCAGTTGTTGCTGATTACAATTATATTAGAATTAATATTTTTTAATATTTTAAGACTGTTTTTCATTGGCTATTCTTACAGGCATCGTAAAACAAAAATTTCAAATTTGTAATTTACGGCAATAATTCCCAGTTGGGGGTCTGTAAACTTCATTGTGAATTCGGAGATTTTCTCACATTTCATCAATTTCAATGCACTTGAAGTGAATTTTGTTTGAAAAATTGCTCAAAAGAATAATTTTTGAATTATACATGATTAAGATTCCGACTTTCTGTGCGTATTTTTACCCTCTTGCCTAAATTTCTGTACGTGAATTTTGTTATTTGTGCGTAAAATACGCACATATGTGCGTAAATGGGAACACTGATGAAGGGTTTGCGAATGATTTATCTACAGGGTTTTACTTCTCTTTGAAATTTTTGGGGTCCAGTGGATTCACAGCCTAGAAAAGTAGGGGTCCCGGCCTAAATTTTAGGGGTCCAAAATTATATTCACTAAAAAAGATTATGAAAACCACTCAATTTTGCTTAAAATCATTTATTTACCTTGTAAGAAATATGCATGTATATTGCACTGTTTTCATTAGTATATGATTTCAATATCTGTTATCACTAGGTTTTTATTATAGCCCTTTACAATAATATCATGTGCTTAGTCTTTGAGTGGCTGGAATGTCAAGTTTTAGTAGCATATTTTGTTATTGATAAGGTGATTACACCAACAGACTGAGAATTGTTCTGATCTGTTTGTAAATATTTTAGCTGAACTAGTAAACACACAATAGATGTCTTTAAAGACCAGTAAGCTAAACATGTTGCGTTTTTAAAAAAATATCATATCAGTCTTCAAAATTAACATTTTGAAGTTACTGGCCATTCGGGCCAGTAACATTTAAGAAGTTACTCGCCCGAAACCAACTTTATTAGCCCAAATATTTTTTTCAAATTTTGATGTGTTTTTTTTATCTTTAATGCTGAAGGTAAATAAAAGAAAAAAAGGAAATCCAATACAAGTCTTGTGTCATAATTTATTTCATTGTTATTCCCTGCTGTACATGAAATCATTTTTCACGGTTAATACGATACGATACTTGTCGTTTGACAATGGAAAACGGAACATAAACAAAGTTGGTTCCCAAAAAATTACTCGCTTTACATGGCTAACGGAAGTAAGCCAAGAAACAGTAGTGACATGGCAAAAAGTGCGCGGTTGAACACCACTATAATGAATTATAATGATAATTGGCGATCGGAAATTTTACGCGCCAGGCGGGCGAGCAAAATTGGATTTTTTAGTCGCCCGAATTTAATATTTACACGCCTGGGCGATTGGACGAGTGCTAATTTCGAAAACTGTCATATAACACAAGGCCGGCAAAACCACTTTTGCACCTCCTCATAAGTTAAGTTCCCCGAAACCATTATATTTATAACACCAGCGATAATTACATACCAAGTGACTTAATTTCTATAACACTATGAAAATAAGTTTGCAAAAAACACTGCCTTTTTTATTATCGATGTCCTGTGCCGAACCGGTAGAATGACATTGGGTATGCTAACCAATAGTAATTGCCAGTTATAAATAGTCCGTCTAAATATAGCCACAGAAAAACCAAAAACAGCAACCTAAAATAGATTTTACGGTAAACGTCATCAGTTACTGTAGCTTGCACGGTAAACGTCATCAGTTTCTGCAGCAGGCACTTGCCAATATCATGCGCAGTAGATTTCAATGCATGTTAACTTCCGAAATAAACAAATGCAAGCATTTTCTGCTCGCTGTATTAGATTTAAACTGGAATTTTGTGAGCTTCAAAAAGAAAGAGATAAAATCATGTTGGGTCAGAAACAATAATATCTATTCTCTAAGATAATTTTTGTGCGTACACTTGGACGCAAGTGGATAACTTATATGCGTACAAGCCGTACATGTCAAAATTTATGTGTATAAGGACGCAGAATTCTGCTTCCGGTAAAACTCTGTATTTATATTTAGCCATGATGCAGACAAAGAAGGGGAGCAACTCACTTAACCCCATGCGCCTGTGTCCCTGAGCAGTAAAGAAGTTCAAATGTTTTTGCTGACTTGGACCTGAATGGAGTTCCTTTAAAGTTTTATCATAGATTCATACGCAGAAAGTCCGAGCGGGGCCAAAGGCCCGCGAGGGCTGTAGCGCTCTTAGATAACATGTATGACGCGTATCAACTCATTTGAATTAAAATTAAAAGTAAATGAAAATTTCAAAAAAACTATATATCCTAAACCTAAGGCCATCCTTAAAAAAATGTTTGTTTGCAGTAACGCGACCGACTCACAAAATTTGCCCCTACTCAATTTTTTTTTTTATGGTCTGAATAAAAAAATTTTTTTTTTGAATCAGAAAATTATGCCTTGTGCTTTGTTTTCGTTCTTTTAAAGGTTAATAGAAGAAATAAAATCTAGTTCTTATTAAATTAGAATTCAGTTATCAATTTATTAATTGTTACCAGATTATCAAAGCATATATTGTCCAGCATTTTGAAATTCCATGTTTATTTGGGAGTACAGTTCAATAAAAAAAAAAAAAAAAAAATCGACCTACCTACCCACCTTGAAAATTCTGGGTCGGGTTACTGCAAACAAACATTTTTTTAAGGATGGCCTAATGAGCTGTGAAAAAATCCTTAGTTAACTGGGCGTCGCCATTTTGAAATCCTTTTGAGCTAAATATAGATATCACAGCGCTTTTAATGAGCGTCTACATAATTCAGACTATTGCTAGCAGACGCATGCTTAATAACACTTCCGGTGAAAGAATGAAGTACAAAATCAGAAAATAAACATTCATTGCATTCATAAGAACTAAAGTAGCGATGATAAATGTAAAAGTTACTTTTAAATCCTTTTTGATAAATTATCACATTAAAAATAACGTAAAAACAACATATATGTGATAAGAGATTAACAGAAAATGGCGGACGGGATTTTCCAAACGCCAATGCATGCGCAGTGGTCACTGTTCCGATGATAGATTGAACACCACCAATATATTAGTTTCTGATTACGGTACAAAATACCTGCATTTACTTATTAACGAATTTCATGATAGATCTGGTTAACATACTGTACACTAAATATGTTATGCTTCAATCATAAGTCATAAGAGCTTTCCGCGCCATAGGTAGCACCTAATTTCGAATCCGGGTCAGCTCGGCCCTAAAACATACTCGCCCCCCGAGTCAGCTCGGCCCTATTCCAACTCGGCACGGGTCAACTCGGCCTACTTTTAAAAATGGGTAAACAGGGCTCGAGCTACTGGGCGATTCGGGCGAAATAGTCGCCGAATTCCGTCTGACTTCGCCGACATCCTACATGAAAGCGAAGATGAAGTCGCCCGATTTTATTGATCCATTATTGAAAATTACCAACAATAACTGTGAATAACATGTTGTGTGTGTTTGCTTTGTTTACCCTCGCCGCCGGAAAAAGGACTGTCATGCATCTCAATCAACGCGTATGTCATTAATCCGTTTGTTTACCAACATGTCATAAAAGTCTAATTAACAGACACTCGAGGAACAATTAGACTCCGCCCACGGCGAGATTACCGATACGTGCGAGAAACCAATCGTAATTCACGTTTCAATCGAGGCGACATTATTAAACCAATCATTAAATCGCTAACATACAACTACCAGTAACAATTATTTATGATGGACGGATCAAACGTCAATTAAATTTTCACTATCGAATGATTGTCAGAATTAAGAGGCCCGCTCGACATATAACTGTAACGGTAATTTTAAATGAAAGTTATGATAACCTTTTTTGTCGACGAGTTAAATTTGATAAAATTGACGGCGTATTACACTGTATTTATTACAAATGTAGTTAAATTAAAGATCGTTTCTTTCGTTATCTACTTTCATTTTCTTTACAACATAAGTGAATATGAATATAATGTCCGACGCAAGTTTTTTAATAGTAAATCAGAAGGGAATAACTGTTAATCCACCCATGATATGATCCATTATAGGAATCAACTATGGCTTTTTTATCTTCATTTAATGCAATGGTTGCATTACATGATACTCATTCTTATTATTACTTGTTTCAAACTACTTTTAAATTAAAATTGAATATTCTGTTGTAACACAAATCCAATTCATTTAATAAGATATGTACAGTGAGTCAACATAATTTCAATAACATACAAAAAACATCGATAAATGAATCTCCTCACTTCTCCCTAAAGTCTCCCCACTTCTCCCTAAAGCAGCTGGAGGGAGAAGTGACTTCTCCCTAAATTTTGAACCTAGCTTGAGCCCTGGTAAAGGACATCAAAGGACTCCTATTGTCACGGGCTATTATTATCAATCAATGTGTATGTTAAAGATACTGATTAATTAGGTGATAATTATGATTGACTCATTCATTCAAATTTGATTAGTGACCACCTGCAATTAATTAGAAGGTTATGCTATTAAAAAAAACACGTTTTTGTTTCATATTTTTTTGAAAATTACTTTACAAACAAAATGCATCTAAGGCAACACATTTTTATTATATCTATATTCACAGGCACAAGTATCAGACCTGGGAAGAAAAAATATGAAGTTATTTTATCAATCTGTTCATATTTTTTCTTCCCAGGTTCGATAATCGTGCCTGTGTCTACTGGTTGGAGAGATAACTCCGACACTAAATCACATATTTTTTGTAATATCTTGATTATTGTCCTGTATATTTTAAATATTGAACCACCTAAATAAAGTTCAGTTCAAAGACTACATTACACTTCAAAAATTATGTATGAAAATGAAAATTGGTACTTCTTTAAGGTCCTGAATGAGGTATATAAAACATGATCTTTTTACCCCTCAACAGTAGATATAGTCGACACTTAAATTTTTAAGTAAAAAATGACAGGAAAATCAGCATCATTAATTTATTTTTACATCTTGTATGTTTTATCTGATTTTTGTTGATGTAAAAACAATTTTTCAAAAAACTTTCTCAAGTCAGTGGCCTGTGGTCAATACATTTTTAACTACCTCAATGTAATTTAGTTAAAAGAACGTTTTGAAGCAGATTTTGACAACTAAAAGTTTTGGTTATTTGAAAAATATTAAAAAGTTTACCAACTTACAAAAAATTCACCACATTCTGTACTGCTCCTATACTGCTAGGTGACCATATGCTTTTTTGTTGAAAAACAAAGTTATAAAAATTATGTTTATCAATTGTCGGGGTTATCTATGTGTCGGAGTTATCTCTCCGACCAGTATATTAGCCTCGAGTGCCCTTATTCCGTGGGAGTCCTGGTTCCGGTGATTTTTGTTTACTTCCTATCTCGCGCGAAATCGATGACGTCATACGTCAAGTGCTCGATAAAATTTTGTGTATTGCAGAACGCAAACAGCAAATAGAAAATCAACTCAAAATGCGATCAAAGCAGGTAAAACAGGTCATGACAATTCAGTTTGATGTAAATTTGTGTTTTTTACTATTTCCAATTCATTGCTTTCAAAATCTGCCTATTTTTGCTGCAAAAACATCATTTGAAAATTTGACAGCTGATTTATGTTTGTAAACAAACCTCCATTGACATTTTCCCATCGTGCAATTTTCGGTTAGTTAGGGCTAAGCACATTTTTCATGAGTGGTTTTCAGACCTATTTCTTATGTGATTTTTTATCATTTGTTTTATCTCAAAATTGCTTTTCAGCAAAATCCAAAGAAAATTCGCCGTAAAAACAGGCTTTACTCCCCTACAGCATTGACAAATGCCTATATGCATATAAAGGAGCATGGCACATCAGTTAGAAAAGCTTCAAAACTCTATGGTGTCCCAGAGAGTACCCTTAGGGACAGAACTTTAGGGTTAGTTCATATTGATACTCTGTCTGCTGGTGGACAACCCTTGTTTGACGAGTATGAAGAGGCTAATCTTGTCAGCCATTTCAAAACTATGGCAGGATATGGCCATGGGTACACAAGACAAGAGTGTGTTGACATTGCCACTGATTATGCTGTCCAGTTAGGTCGCCGAACTCAGGATAGACCACTCACGATGAAATGGATGAGAGGGTTTTTAAAGAGGTGGCCAGAATTAAAGGTTGTTAAACCAAAAGTAGGTATTTTTTTGTTTTATATTGAAATAATTCACATCTAATAATTAAATATATTCAAGTACAGACTACTACAGGAGACCTATATCATAATATGCTTTTTAATGTATTACTTCATAATTTGTATTCAATCAATTGTTATTCTTAAACATATTATTATTCTCCATTCTAGGGTCTAGAACACGCCCGTGCAAAAATGGCATCACGTGATACAGTGATGAAGTACTTCATCAACTTAAAAGAAACAATTGCAAACCACAACATTGAACCCCATTTGATTTTCAACATTGATGAAAAGGCGGTCAAAGTTGAACATAAGCCTCCTAATGTAGTGGCAAGTTCTGATTACATCCCCTCTGCTGTTACCTCTGGCAAGGGACAGATTGTAACTTTGATTGGTGCTGGAAGTGCAGCTGGACAAGCTATCCCCCCTTATCTTGTTTTTCCAGGACAACGCATGAGGTCTGAGCTTATGATTGGAGCATCGCCAGGTTAATTATTTAATTTTAAAAAAAAGTTAATTATTTAACAAATATCTTAATACTGATATTTTTTTTAGCATATTTGGTAGACTTTTTTCACAGTAAAAATATTATATTGGCATAGTTAAATCAAACTATTTTTACATTTCAGGTGCTGATGGAACAGTTAGTGAAACCGGCTGGTCTAATGGCAGCATTTTTAGATACTATTTAGAACATCACTTTCTAAAATTTGTTCCTGGACGCAATGATAAGAAAATCCTTGTGATCCTAGATGGGCATAAGTCTCATGTGTCTGTAGGTCTCTCTGAATGGGCACATAAATTAGGAATTGTTATTTTCATATTGCCACCCCATTGTAGCCACATTCTTCAGCCCATGGATGTTGGATGTTTTGGCCCCTTTCAGAAAATATATGATATAAAATGTCACAAGCTCATAAGGGAAGTTTCATCAGTAATTACCAGATACAATATTTGCCAAGTATCTTGTTCATCTTATCTAGCTGCTCTTACCCCAAAAAATGTCCAGGCTGCATTCCGCCGTGCAGGCATTTACCCGTTTGATCCCTTGGCCATTGCACAGGAGAAACTTCTACCTGCAGAGGTGTTCAGATCATGTTCTTCTGACACTGATGTCAGTGATGATAGCCAGGCAACAGTGATAGGTGGGGTCCAGTCAGAATTAAATGAAATGTCTCAGGACATTGTAAATTTCTTGCACCAGAAAGAGGCTAGTCTTAAAAGGGTAAAAAATGAAAACAAAACAAAACCAAGAAATACCATGAGTAAAATTGTTGCAGGTAAGGAAATCAATGAGTCTGTACTGAAACAAATGACTGAGCATGTTCAAAACCAAGGAAAATCTAACAAGTCAAAATCTAAGGTTAAGCAGAGTAAACAGCAAAAGAAGACCCCACCATCACCACAACCTGGGCCATCATGTATAAATCTTGTAGAAAATGTGTCAGATACTGACAGTGAAATTGATGAGTCTGAACTTTGTTGTAAATGCAAAAAATTTACCCCAGTTGAACTGCAATTTTGTAAAGTTTACAACATGGGGGCAGTGTGATTCTTGTGGCCACTGGGTGCATTTGATTTATTGTACTTCTGAAAGAGTCTTAAGGCGTGGAGATCACTTTGTTTGCCCATGTTGCAAGGAGGAAGAGTGAATTTGCATGCATCCTAGCATATGTGTGACTTGATTACAAGATGTAAATAAACTAAATTGACAATTTAATTCCTTGAGAATATGTTTCATAAAATGATAACTGATTAAAATTGTGAAAAATTTATGTTTTGAATTAGAATTACTATGTATAAAACATATGTACCTGTAGAACCCAACATAAAAATGTGAGTGGCCTAATTGTTGTTTTATTAGGAGTTACCCCCCTTGATTAGCATGTGTATGACGTCACCGGAATCAGGGCACCATGTTTTTACAGAATAATTTTTGGAAGGTGGTCAAAGTTTTGAAAAAAAATCATGAACTACTTATGCTATTTTAATAAAAACCAAGGCATTTTGAAGGTAAGTTATTTGTTTTTATTTGGCAATTGCTAAAACTGGTTTTTTCATTCTTTAAATTGGATTTATTCTCAATCCTGTTCTTATATCACCGGAACATGGGCACTCGAGGCTAATTTTATCGAATCTGCAAGACAAATAAATAACTTTTTTTTCTAAATATACTTTATTTCAGCAGAGGTACAATGACTTATGTATAATTATATAATAATAATAAGATATTTCTTATTATTCATTTACCTTAACAACATGCAAAGCAAAGTAAATTATACGTTATAGGCCTATATATTTTTGTAAAGTGGGCCGAGTTGACCCGTGCCGAGTTGGTATAGGGCCGAGTTGACTCTTTTCCCTAATTTCATATTTGCCAATATTACAAAAACTAAGTTTAACAAAATTTCTGAAAAAACATGACATTTTGATCTAATACAAATCACATTTGCTGTAAATTGCATTCATGAAACAAAGAACCGAATCAATCATCTTTCATGACCTACATTTTACGGATTACCTCCCTTCGACATAAAATCTCACATCAATTCTAAGTTGAACGAATATCATTGTCACTCTAACTATTTTGATAGTAAATTACCTTTACTTATTTACGTTAATATAATGTTCCTAACTGCTTGGCAAGATGACGTAAGATACTGCATTAAACTTTGAATTTTGGAGATTTGAACGTGCGTCTCGCCGCCATATTTTATTTGCCACGGGAGATAAATATTACGGGCTATGTCTAAAATTTTACGTTTCCGCCGATGTTGAGCAGCTAAACGACCATTTGATCAATAACTCAACTCCTTCGAGTTTTAGCTTTTAAGGCTTTATAACTTTGATCACGGCTCTGATAAACATTAATATCTATGGATTGACTCTTGTTTTGTCGCTAAGATGGCATGGATGAACTGTAGGTTTTTATAACATTTTAAGATTGTTTACCCTTTGTGCAGAAAAATAGACATGTACAGTAATGAACAAATATACACAGCACGATTTGATTGGTATTTGTAAATATTGATCTTCAACCTGTTAACGAACTAGATACTTTCTTGTGTTAACCGAGTATCAGTATACGCCGGAAAATGTCTGACTGAAGTCTGATCTCACAAAGTCAAACTCAAATTGAGCAAGGCAATTTAGTGTACCAGGCTCTACTTTGTGTATATCGTACGTGATGATTTATCACGCAGAATATTTCCTAAATAATTTGGCCGTATAGTGGAATTGGAAATATACAAGTCAAACAAACAACAACAAGTTTTTAAATTCAAACTATAAATTTAATTGAGTGAATGAATCAATTATGTATAATTATATAGATATATAGAACCTATGTTTTCTAATTAAGATTACGATAATTTATAAGTTTATAGAAAGAATTGCCCTACGATATTTAAACAATAATAGATCTATTTATTTTGCAATCAGCATAAATAAAATGAAGAGAAATAGATTCTCAAATTCTCTAATATCCAGACGACAGGGAAAGTTTGTTTTTTTTTGCCTATGCTACAAATCAGATAGCTTCGTGTAAATCAAATAGCAACGTGTTTGAATGCTCTTTTTATTAAATGTTACCTCACTTTTATATCACTGAATAGAAAAAGGTAATATCCAGATTTTCAATGAGTTGTCACCAGATCCTACGATATTAGAGCGACTGATATATGTGTATTGCAACCACTGCCAAAAAGAGGTCATAATATGCAAAAATAACCCCCACTGCGATAGTAAAGCAGTAGAAATATGGTGATAAATACTGAAAAAGATAAATACTGAAAAAAACAGTCATTAATTGCATAAATTTACACTTGAATCTTTAATTTTTTTTCCTTTAGTACATTTTTCCCATGTTTAATTTTCTTGAAATATTTTGGCTCATCTGGAGGCATGCAGCTTTAAAGGAAGGATATAACTTTTCATAACTGGTAAAAGGGAGATAATCATAACAATAATTGCTTAGTTACATACAACGGTTATGTCATCTTGGAAATAATAATAATTGCTGTTTAAGATAATGCAACGTTTAACAAATATATTTCTATTTTGATTTATATGTATAAGTATTTTCATGCAAAATTTTGTCAGCCTAAACTTAAAAGTAGCATATTTATATTTGTGTTATTTACAAATTATGTTAGATAGGTCATTTACCTTGTTATACTTGTCAACAAAATTTCTCAGCTAACTTGCTGTAATTTATAACACTTAACACCACATTAAATTTGATCTTTATGATTAATGACTAATGTATGTATACAATTTTTTGTTGAATGAATGTTATGTTATGTTATGTTATGTTATATAGAGGATATTGAATGAGTGTAGTTTAATACTAAATTTATTGAATGAGTTGAATAAAATCATATTATGCGAGCCTCTGGCGAGCATAATATTGTTTTATTCAACGAGTTCAATAAATTTAGTATTGAATCTACACGAATATAATATTCCTTTTATCACATATATTAAATAAGAACAGTAAACTGTTAAAATGAGTATTTTTTCAATGACGCGCCTATAGTGTAACGCTTACATTAGCGCGCTTTAACGCTATGTTTATATATAGCGCAAATGACGTAACGTCAAAGTGTTATTACACTAGTTTATTTCATGCTTTCCAGTGTTTTATTTAGGAAATAGATATCAATTCTGAGTGCATTGTTGTAGAATAATGCACGGTTTGAGTTCAAATGCGTAGTAATATAATCACGAAGGCCGATAGGCCTGAGTGATTAATTACAAAGCATTTGAACGAAAAACGTGCATTATTATACAATAATGCACGAAGAATTAATATCTATTTCCATTCTAACACGTCAAGATAAAAATATAATTATTATTATAAAGTTGGACTTTATGTTTGGTGGTTAAATTTGTTTTCGCCTCAGAGTTACCAATAGAAACGTTCTTTAAAGGCTGTTCCAGTGGGTTGAAAAAACTGTCGTTAAATTTACCGTGTGTAGAAACATTTTGAGAATAACGAATTTTGAAAACGTTTATAAAACTTTGTTTGTTTATTTTATTTCACTCTATAATTTTTGAAGCGAAATACAAATTATTAAAAGTGAAATAAATTTAAAACTTAACTGGTTTGCGACATTAAAATAGCGTACTTGGTTTGATTGTTTTGCACGTGCTGTTTGGCGCTACATTGTGACGTCACGTTAACAACACTTTAAACGTCTGTACAGCGTTAACGACTGAATTAAAGATATTGGTGTTCGGATTCATTTTCTTAGTTAGAACATTTTCTTTCATTCTAGATAGTTTTCACAACAAAATTCGACAAAAAATTGTTTTAATTTTTCAGATTTTTTAAACAAAATGGCGCCCTCAATGTAAAAATACACAGGGAGATAATAAGAACGGCGAGTGCATTGTTGTAGAATAATGCACGCTTCGGGCCTTCTTTGTTTATATAGAAAAATTTCCGATAGTGTTAGAATGTAATATATCAGATGATTATATTCTGATAAACCACTAGTGAAATTTATAAAATATAAATTTTCACTGTAGACGGACTACATGTATATCTGAATGCGGATGAAAAGAAAATCATAACTAAATGGAATAACAGGCAGAAATTAATGCCGTCGTGCGTAAATTTTGCTTCTTTAGGAAAAGAAAGTGGATGTCATCATACATCATGTTAAAAACGTAACAAAATTAAAGAAATTTAACAGACCTATATTTCAAAATTGATTATGTGACGTCATGAAGTGATGACGTCACAAAGGAGAATGCGTGACGTTACGCGGCAAAACCAGTAAAAAAAGACTTAAAATCACTTAAAAAGCATGAAATAAAAAGAAAATTTATTTGTTTTACATATAAGATTGAAAAATATTTCATTCGTGAACACCAGCTATTATATTTTCACTCGTGGCTACGCCACTCGTGAAAATATTGCATCTGGTGTTCACTCAGTGAAAATATATTTCAATCTTACATGCAAAACAAACAAATATCCTCTATGTAATATCGTTTTTATTAAATGGCTTTATCACACACCCGTGCCGATTTTGCGACTCCGTAAATATGGTATTGCACGGCTGTGCATATATTTTGACGTGACGTCATTAGCGTTATACAAACATAGTGTAAAGACGCGCTAAATGTTAGCGTTAAACTAAAGGCGCGTCAATGAAAAATGACTTTTATTTCACTTTAAGCGGTCTTTATTTTTGGGTATGTGATAAATAGAATATTAAATTCGTGTAAGTTCATTACTGAATTTATTGCACTCGTTGGATAAAATAATATTATGCTCGCCAGAGGCTCGCATAATATAATTTTATTCAACTCGTGCAATAAATTCAGTATTGAACTTACACTCATTCAATATCCTCTATTTATTACACTCCTGGGCCGCGGATTATTTGATAAATAGAGGATATTGAATGAGTGTAAGTTCAATACTGAATTTATTGCACTCGTTGAATAAAATAATATTATGCTCGCCAGAGTGCACGAGTTGAATAAAATTATATTATGTGAGCCTCTGGCGAGCATAATATTATTTTATTCAACGAGTGCAATAAATTCAGTAATGAACTTACACGAATTTAATATTCTATTGATCACATACCCAAAATAAAGTTTAAAGTGAAATAAGAGTAATTTTTCATTGACGCGTCTATAGTATAACGCTAACATTTAGGGATTTAGCTCAATACAGGATTGAAGCAGTAACTCTAGACGCTTGCAGAAATCATGGTCACAAAATAGACAAATATCGTTTTTTTCGCCGATTTTTTTACATTTTTCATTCATTATCATACATAAATCGGTGTGAAAAGCTGAATTAGACCTATTAAAGTTCATTCCGTTGGGTAAAAAGGCAAGATTTTAGCATTTTATGATTCAAGCGCCTTGTCCGGTATATACCGGAATACGGTATTTAGTGTGGTGCTCCAATCCTTTTTTTAGTCTCACTCAACATTTAGCGCGTCTTTACACTATGTTTGTATAACGCTAATGACGTCACGTCAAAATATATGCACGGCCGTGCAATACCATATTTACGGAGTCGCAAAATCGGCACGGGTGTGTGATAAGTTATGTTATGTTATGTTGTATTATGTTACGTTACGTTATGTTATGCTACGCTACGTTACGTTACGTTACGTTACGTTACGTGACGTTATGTAAATTGTATGTTATATAGAGGATATTGAATGAGTGTAAGTCCAATACTGAATTTATTGCACGAGTTGAATAAAATTATATTATGCGAGCCTCTGGCGAGCATGATATTATTCTGCACAACAGTTTTGTCTGTATATATTTAAGTCTTAAGGGCTTAAGCTGTTAGGTTTTTGCACTTTTTATCACCGTTGATAGGTTTTTAGTGGATTGAGTATACATGTATTTGGTAGGATATGGCACATCCACCGCCCCCATGACCAGTACGTTTCATATGAACATAGCCATTATTGTAGAAAAAGAACAACATCATTTCCATTCAAATTTTTACACAATTTATTAAAATTTTCGTGTATGTAACATATAGCTCTAATAAGCCTAATAATACCTCTAATAAGTCTTTATGCCTTCTGCTTGTCTCTTGATAAAATTCATTACTCTAATTAAATTTTTCATATGACTGTACTGCAGTAGATATATTTAGACTTTTTCAGTAGGCACCCCATCCCCAACAACAACAAAAGATTTATAGAAATGAAATTAATTTCAACCTTATTTAATAACCGACTTAATTACCCCACGGCAATTTGCTTTTCTTCTCAGAAGTTCCCAGTTTCCTATATATTCTATATTGTCAGCTAATGCGTCAGTATTTTAGTAAAACCCGCCAGTCGGCCAACTTCCGCTAATTAAAGGCGGTGATGGAAAACGCCGAAAATGAATAGTTATAAAAAGCAGTTTAGTTAGATACGATGTTTTCTTGCGGCATAAGACCCGACAAAGTGTAAAAAACACGTTTAAATAAGAAGTAAGTATTGTACAGTCTCCGCAATAATGAATTATTTTCAACGCATTGATCTCTCAAAGGGAGGTAATTAAGCTTGGCATAAATTTGCCTTTGTCCCCGCCAACTTGGCGTCACCAGCTGAATTATAAATATGTGACTTGACAGACCGACACCGTTCATCCATTTTGAAATATTCATATTGGTTAAAATCCATTTGTATGTCATGAGCTTTCAGGGATATTTTTTGCTTATTTCATAGCCTTTATCAGGCTGGTGAAATTGCCAGATCGGGCTTAAAATGAAAAAATGTAATTTCTCAAAAACAGTCAAAGATATTGCTTTTAAACTTGTGATATATCTTAGGCATTATAATAAGATAGACTTAAACAAACGTTACATTTTTTATTATGAGTAATACGGATTTCACATCACTTTTTTTCATTTTTATATGGTCCAATTTTTTTAAGTCCATAAACACATCTTTTGCATTTGCCTTTTTCCTCAAATCTGGATTATTTTGCATCCTGGGTATCTCTTCTAATGCGCCAGCACCTTAAATTTCTGTATTGTATGCTGTATTTTTAATTGCATAACAATTGTTGACCACACTCACCCACAGGGGTTACATTAGTCCAACTAATTAGACTTGTCATAGAGACACCGAGATAATTTTGGACGGGCGCTGTCTTTTTCCAAGTCCAACCACGAACTGCATTTTTATGCACGAACGCTTCCCAATTAGAAGTTGTTGGGAGCGAAAACTAGAAAAGTTTCAAAGAAACGGTCTACATTACCTGAAAGAGAATCGTTTTTTATGCAAGGTTCCAAATTATCATACTTCAAAGTCGAACAGAAGTCTAAATATTCCACTTTAATTTTTTTAATCGTTGAAAATTATTGAAAGCGGCCCAATGTTGCATCTAGGCCGCGCGATTGCGCGATTTGCGCATTTTTTATGCAGATCACGCATTTTATTGAAGTTAGTGCGCGCCAAGTCACGCATCTGACAATCTTTTCAACTTAATTCAGTTTATCTTCATCGTATCTTAAACGCTTCAGCCATGTTTGTTTTCACTCGTGGTTATGACTAAAATACGTACTAAATCGCGTGTAGCAGCCGACTAAGTCATCTCGCGTGTGAAATGTAGTATTCGTCAATATTTTATTTTTTCTACTTTCGTTTTTGAGCGGACGATAGCTGTCAAAAAGGCCTGAATGTTAAATAAATGAACTCTATTCTGTATGTCATATTGTAAGGTCAATGTATGTCCCCCACATCTTTTTCAAATCCCCCACATTTTTCAATTGAGTGGGGGACAATCCCCCATAATTTTGAAATTCTAGATGCAACACTGCGGCCATATTGGAAAACGGTGTCATGGTAAAATTGTAAACACTGGTAAAATCCATGGTGTAACACAGGTATCGGCGGCAATCGATTGTATTTGCCAAGCTTTATTATACAATTTGTTTTTTATATGAATTATTGCAGGAATAACTCTTTTATTCACACACAAATATTTCAGCATTAAAAAGAGAATGTGTAAAGGAAATTATGATAACCTTACTTAGAAATTAAATAGTTTATGATGTCCGATGTCAGATCATACTGCATTTAAGTCCGTTTAAATTGTCAAATTAGATATTATTAAGTTGGACTTTTTAACATCTGTGATCATTAGGTGAAATTTCTGAACTATCTTTTTATTTTATAACCCTGCCATGATTTCCCACATACAAAAATACAATGTAATTGTAGGTACATCTTAATGAATTATAATTATACTATACATGATGAAGCAAAGAAGAATTTCAATTTATATTACACTCCATATCAATTTCTAGTTTATTATCTTTAAAAGAAATTGAGGACGGTTGTGTATGGGAAGAAGTTCAAAAACAACAAAAATAACTTTTAAAACTCTGAAAAAAAATCTTAAAATTTCAAACTATAAAAATGGAATTTCAGACGTCCTCAGTAAAATACAATTGTCGCACAAGATTTGACGGGGTTTATGATAAAAAACAGCAAGCGGAAAATTTAGTGACCGTTATTTAGATGTTGAATAGCATAACAATGTAAGACAGATGGGAGAAAATGTTGGAACGACTGTCGCAAAAAGGCACCAAAAACCTCTGATACCCATTAAAAATTCCATGTTATCTAGTTTCACGTTGAACGGCACCTCGAATGTGTCACATTGAAAGTTCCATGATTACCGCCGTATTGTGTACACATCTGTGGATGTTGATTAAAAATTTCAACATTATTATGTTTAAGTGATCAATTCTGTTTAAAACCGGCGAAAGGGAGCACTTGAACCTACCAGAGCTGTCTTTGGCACTCCTGTGTATTTATGTTTCTATTTAGCAGTTTCAGGCGTTTTTGGTGGGATTTTTTGGAGGGTGGATACATGAATGTGGATAAAGTTTTTCTGTTTTCTTTACATTTCTTTGCTTGCTTGCCGAACCTTGTATTTGGTAATTATTATCTGTTTGTTACGGTTCGGTATACATGTATAAACAATATGATAAACAAGATGAACAAGGAAAGGCGGCGTTCAATGAACGCAAACCCCACACAACCCAGGAACATGAACCATTGGCAAGGAGCCCAGGAGGATCCTAAATTAAAACGGGAAAGGGCGCAAGGGAGAGCACGGTCAGGCTTATCACTAAATGTAACTGAGAAGGAAATCAAAGAAAAAATAAATAAATGAATGATTAATAGGACCACTCAGTTAACGATCACAGGGGAAGGGGATAGGAAATTCGGGGGAGGGGCGAAAATAAAAAATAAAACTAGGGCAAAGGGAAGATAACTTACCAAAGACAAAAAAACAACAAGGGACAACAAACAAAAGTGTCACCAAAACAGTATGAAACAGGACCACTAAGTTAAACGGGGCACAGGAGAAGGGGATAGAAATTCGGGGGAGGGGGCGAAATAAAGAAATAAAACTAGGGCAAAGGGAAGAAACTTACCATAGACGAGAAAACAACAAGGGACACAAACAAAAGTGTCACCAAAACAGTATGAAACAGGACCACTAAGTTAACGGGCACAGGAGAAGGGGATAGGAAATTCGGGGAGGGGCGAAATAAAGAAATAAAACTAGGGGCAAAGGGAAGAAACTTACCATAGACGAGAAAAACAACAAGGGACACAAACAAAAGTGTCACCAAAACAGTATGAAACAACAAGACATACACCTTATACATTTATAAGTCTCTTAATCTGTTCATTTGAAAACTCTGATCTTCTCAATGACTTTTTTTTAATATCCTCTACTTAAAATTTATTTCAATTAAAATATGTGACCCTACCTTTATAGTTACACAGCATATGGCTGGATCACAATAAAGTTCCTTTTTAGTAAATTAATAAAGTACGTCAAGAAGACATTTAACTTTATCAACAGACTTCCCGAAAGTTGAAAAAAACTGTCAGACATTCGGTCTGACAAACCATGAAAATCTGTCGGACCGAAACGAAATCTGTCGGACCAAATAAAATTGATCAAAATCAAAGAATAGCGTGTGTTTGTATTTCTAAGACACTTTTTGTTTTTAATTTTTTCGCCGTAAAAATCGGCACATTCCTTACAGCGCATTTTCATCTCCTCCCTATCATACACCAACGATTCACTGTCTTGCTTCTAATTTTCATTAAATTTTGTCTCAGGTCCTTCTTTTTATCCTTTTACTACTGTTCTGCGCGTTCCTCTGAAGTAGATTTTTGATTTTTCCCAAGGTTTGGCACCTTTAGCGACGCCATTTTGTATACATGCGGCTTGGATAAAAGCCGGACAGTCGGACCGATCCGGAATAAAAACTCGTCGGACCTGATCAAAATTTATCGGACATGTCCGTCGGACCGACGTATTTCGGGAAGTCTGTATCAATAGGTTTAATATGGTATTATATATCGGCAATCGGTGAAAAAGAGCTCTTGAAATATTATTTGTACAAAAACTGAATAATTTGAAGTGTATTTCAAATAGTTTCCTTCAATATTTCTTTTACGTTCTTAATTGTCATATAAATATGCATGTATAAATGAAGTCAGTATTTTATCCGAGAGTGACATTTGGCAGTCATTAGCTGAAATAGCAGTAAACAAGAAGGCAAACCACCAATTGATAAATGTTGAGTATATGTATTAAAATATTTAAAAAATATTAAACGACAGTACTTGTACAGAGCCTATTTGCGACCATTGCATTTTAGGTTAATTACAATGATACTTTTCAATAGTATTTAATAATGCACACATTTATTAAAAAATAATGAATAGATTTATTCCCCCCGATATTTCGTTTAATTTAATCTTCATGCGTAACCCACACTTACCTGCTAGACACACTGGTAGCTACTACCAGCTTTCACGGAATCGATTTTTTACGATGACGTCATAACATGTCCGCCTAAGATAGAGTAGACAGTACAAATTTGAAATAAATCGCATGTATGCGTTAAGACAGGTACAATCTACTATTTTTTCTAGGAGAAGTTAGTACTAAAATTTATATTCTATTGATCTTTAGAGGTAATTGAAGTTACTTTCAGGTTTAAGCAGTAAAAATCAGTCCAAACTATCGATAGTGTTACCGTAGATTTTCCGTGCGTAAAAATGACAGTTAACTCATTCGACCCGTACGCCGAGTATAGTCGTCGTCTTTATCTGTTATCGTGTACCGCGCGCCGAGTATAGTCATCGTATAAAATTTATCGGCTATCCCGCATGACGAGAGAAGTCGTCGTGTATTGAACTACTACTGTATACCGCGTGACGAGTTATGTCGGCGCATTTCATTGGTTGTTTCGACGGGTTATATTTTGATTTGAGGTATTTTGACCAATCAGGAAACGCGTTATATGTATGGTATACAGGTTTACCTACACGAAAGTGAAAATTTTATCGAAATATCTCTATCTGAAAAAAAGTTATAATGCGTTAAAAAAATGGAAAATTGGAAGAATTTATTTGACATTTGTTTGATACGGACACGGAAAATGGCGCAAATTCAGATTGTAACATTAGTCTCGATAGTGAAAGTGAGATAGAATCAATCGGATAGATCGAGTAACAGTCAAAGTGAAAATGAAAGTGCGGACGAAAATGTGGAATATTCTCAGTGGAAGACAAACGATCGGTCAGAATCGCTAAGAGACCATTCACAGGCCCAAATCCAGGACCTACTACAGATCTTGATTCGGACTCAAATGAATTTGATTTCTTTGAACTGTTCTTTTTCTGTGTTTCTTATTGAGCTACTTGATAGACAGTAATTTTGATTTTGTCTTACAAAAATATTTAGTTGATCTTTTTTCATTCCGTTTATCCAGAAAAGTAACGTAATTGAAAGCTCCAGAAAATAAGAGTAACTGTTCTAATGTAAGAAATATAAAAATGTAAAAACGTTACAGTTTTTGTATATATTTTGTAATTATTTTTATATTAATATTATATATAATTTTTATAATTATTATATATAATTCTAAAATTAATCCACACATATAACAATTTTCATTCATATTTCACATATCGATTATTTTTTCCGGCTCATATTTTCTTAATTTCAGACACAGAAGTAAAGATAAATTATTTATTGTTTTCTTTGAAATTTTCTTAAAAAAAACAACAGGAAAATAAAAGTTTTTTTAATGAATTTGAATTTCTGATGTATATACACCTCTGCATCATAAATGTTATATTTCTTGTCTGTTTTTATGAGCTCCATAACATAATACTTATATTTGCTCATTAGTCATTACTATACTTATTTATTTGCATAATCCTTCCAAAGTATTCATTTCTAATTTGTAAATTAGCAGTAAATTTCTCAATATATATTTTAAATTATTATATTATGGAGAAGAATGTTTTAATAGAAATTTATACAATAAATAATTTATTATAAAGTTCTTTTATTACAAATAAACTGATTTTATGTTGAAAATCTTCTTTATTTTATTGATAATAAATCAGTCCAACATGTTGCCATAGTGATGGAAGTTACACCACTGATTAGGTAATTTTATTGCCAATATTTATGTGTCATTTCAGCTTGATTGGATTAAAAATGAGATTGCCAGAGGCAAATTACATAATGCACCCCCTATTATGTATGACCTGTCAATAAAACAGTGCAATATCCCTCAGGGAGACAGGTTAGATAAAATCAATAAGGTACCTAGGAGTTGGCTTATCAGTTATCAGTAGGGTTTAACTGGTAGACAGTGTACAGGGTTGAATGAGTTAAAATTAGGCGTAACGGTTTGACAGTAAGAAAAAAAAAGTCTGTAAAATGGGTCAAACCGTTCACGCCAAATTAATTAGGCTAGGGTTACATGTTTTTGTTAAAAATTTTTTACACAGATTAGAACTGCCATAATTTACATGATGGCGCATTCAAATGAATATATCTGATCATATAAAACTCAAAATTCAATTGGAATTCATTTTAAAAAGTCATGTTCTTGGACTTTGAAAATTTTAGCTGCTTAAAATCCAACAAAGGCAAAATATTCTTGTGTAATAACTAAAATTCATTTAATTTTAGTTCTTATACATCACAAATTAGGTAGGAAATAATGTGCTTTAAAAATGTAAAAATAACTTTGATACTTTCCAAGAAATGTGCAATTTTCATTTTAAGCCCGATCTGGCAATTTCACCAGCCTGTTTATTGGGTCATATTCCCAATTGAAATTAGTATCCACAGGAAAAAAATTCCCAATTGAAAGTTACAAAATAAAAATATTGAATAAAAATTCTAATACCGATTATTTCATCCTATTTCACGTTCAAAGTACATCGAGCTCGCTTTGAGGCTTTGCCTTTTTTATATTAGTGCTTAAATGTTTGAAGATGCTATCATGGACTAATTGTTTGCATCCATTTAATCACTGCCAAATTTCAGTCATGCATTTTTGCCCAATTTTTAACAAAACACTGCTGAATTTCCCAATTCCATGGGTATGGGTTGTGTTCCCAAAATCCTGGAAAAAATCCCTGGCTTTACAAGGTTTGAATTTAGCATGTTCACCTGTAGTCCTTTAAATATGACGTCACTTTCACAGGCAGTCGGTGTGTAAAGTAAATATTGTAAAGGTAGAACGGTTCTACCACCAGGCCTTATTTTAACTCTGAGATCTTTTTTAATTGTCAATAAATTTTCACCAAATAAAGTGCAATCTACGCAGAAATCAGGGATCATTCTGGTCAGGATTTTTAGTGAGAGATTTTCTCTCATTTGAGAAATTTTAATGAGAGAAATTAGATTTTCTTGAGAGATTTAATTTTCATGATGGGCGAGGTTAAAAATATGGAAATTTATAACTTTTTAAAATCACTGTACATAGAAACATTGTTTATCTAATGAGGATATAGATGTAGCTCTGTTTATTACAGTGATTTTTGTTTTCACTTTTTTGATTCATCCTATGCCTTTTCTTTTGTGAATTTTTAAACATAATAAAATTCTAATTGTGAAAAATAAATATAACACTTTCATTCTGAAATATAAAAGAATTATACATGGATATCATATCTACTACAACTATTATTTGCAGCCAATGTTCCTAATGGACAACACTGTACTGTACAGAAGTGATTGTTGAGATTTGAAGAATATTTTTTATAACCTTACATTTTGTTTTCTTTATGATTCTCTTCACACACCTCCCTCCATTAAAAAATATTCATTGAATATGTGACCTGAACACATAATGACAAATATCTCCATATCCACAAATATAAACAATACCTAAACAGAGCTCCAGATAATTTTTTTGGCCAAGGGGTTTTTACCCCTCAAAATTTAGAGTGAGGGGTAAAATGCAAATTCTGAAAAACTTAAGGGGTAAAATCTGTCAAAAAAGCATTTTGCATTTTTTATAAACAAATTAAACTTATTGTTTTGTTTGTTTGTTTGTTTATTTTCTTTTTTTAGAAAACCCTTTACAAATTAAATACTGATTTAATGTAAAGCAATAAAAAACATGCCATGTAAAGTCTGACTTCCAGAGTATACTGGAACTCAAGTTTAGGATACACTGCAAAATTATCAGGGCTTCCATTTTCAAAATTTGGAAGTCGAAGACTTCAAAATCTCTGATATTGGAAGTCACATTAGGGCACACGCTTTTCATTACTTGGGGACCATACACCGCTTTTCATGGAATGTGCCTTTTTTTGCAAGTGTCACATTGAAGGTTCCATGATAACCGCCGTATGAACACATCTGCGGATGTTTCTAAATTCAAAATTTTACTATTTCATGTTTAAATGTTGAATTCTGCTTAAGCCGGTGCTAGGGGGCGTGGACGGTAACTTGCACTTTCCAGTACCGTCCATGAACAGGCTCAATCAAACCGAGCCTGCAACATTTTCAATTTTGCTGTGTTGGGCTCTCTTTAGGGATTCTGTGTTTATCAATTTTATATAGGTAAAGAAGGAAAAGTATTGATTTTCGGAAGTCACAGGCCAAAATGAAGGAGTAAATGACTCCCAAACTTCCACTAGTGGAAGCCCTGAAATTATTTTATTTTCTAGGAGTCTTTATTTCTGTTGGCATGTACCTTATCATGTACTCCAGTTTGAACAGTTATAGTTGAAATTAGAATTAAAGAAACATAAACAAGATTTTTTTATCTTTCCTTAAAAAAAAAGTATTGGTCTGAGAGAAAGTTGTCCGTAACTGTAGACTGGGTGCGAAAATATTGAGTACAAAACTGCAGGTGAAAAGCATGTTATTTTGCTCCAACAACAAAAGTTAAAGAAATTAAAATATATTTTTGTTTATATTGAAGCATAAGCATGTCAATAGATGCCTAAACAAACTTAATACTGTGTTTACTCCTACGATGATTATCTGATTATTTCATCAATAATTTCACATGTTGATCTACGGGGGTTACCTCCCTTCTGTATTTCCTGCTACTTTCGTTTGTAACATGCGTTGTTGACAACAGAATTTTTAGTTTTCAATGCAATAAAATGAAAATATATTGTATTTTTATGCTCATAACATTTTCTTTCTACATATCAAATGTTTACACTTCTATTCTTTCACGCATAAATTTTGACATACGAGCGTATTTTCATTTTGTTGTGTGTAACTGTGACGCACAAATTTTGAAAGTGATGCGTATTTTAGATTTTCTATGCGTATTTTACGCTTATACGCACGCTATCTGGAGCTCTGCCTAAAGTAATTTTTATTCATGAACATCATTTTTAGTGTTATAAAACACCTTTAAATAACACTCAGCTTCCTTTTAGTATTTTTTTTAATCACGACATCGCGAAAATATGTGACAAATGAATATTAAATTTTGTCTGTTTTCCGCTAAAACATTCACAATTCTAGCTGTTGCTGATTGCAATTATATAAAATTAAATATTTTTGTTCAATAAAAGAATATTTATTATCGGCTTTTTCATCAGGAATCATAAAACAAATTTTTTAATTTGTTCTTTACGGCAAAATTTACCGTGGTTGATGTGACATTTAGAAGACAAATTTTAACGGTATTTGTTTTTGACATGTCCATTTTTATGTTAGTCTGTCTAACAATTTTTATTAAAAATCAATTAAAAGTGTTTTGTGTAAATTCTCGACTTACAGATAGATAAAGGTTAGCCATCATACCGTATTTCTGTACGGTGAATTTGCGGTCTCCGATCGGCAATTATTTTAGGCTAAATAATTCAAAGTGTTGGACTACTTTTTGGAGTTTTTTTACACCGATTTCATTAATAAACAATTTGAAATTAAATTCTTGATGGGAAATGTAATTTTTTCATCATATTTTTGTGTGATTTTAGCATTCTTTAGATTGTGATAAGACATTTTCCGGCTCAAATTGCTGTGCGAGATTTTCTCTCATTTCACAAATTTCTCTGAGATTTTGGTGATTTTTTTGCGAGAAATCGCGGAAATCGCCCCCTAGAATGATCCCTGAGAAATGATTTCTCTTTCGAAAAATGTACAATATTAGACAAGTTGGTATGACAAAAGATGGAATTTTAAAGCAAAAATGCACTTTTGTCCAGGTCGGACATCGCTTGACCGAGCCGAAAGTGGACGATTTTGAAGACGTCGCTTTCACAGGCAGTCGGTGCATAAAGTGAATATAGTAAAGGTAGAAAGGTTCGCCAGCAGACCTACCACCAGGCCTTATTTTACCTCTGAGATCTTTTTTAATTGTCAATAAATTTTCACCAAATAAAGTGCAACCTAGCAGAAATGATTTCTCTTTCGAAAAATGTACAATATTAGACAAGTTGGTATGACAAAAGATGGAATTTTAAAGCAAAAATGCACTTTTGTCTAGGTTTGACATTGCTTGACCGAGCGGAAAGTAGACAATTTTGAACATAAAATCGATCATTTTCTTAACAAACTAATTTCGGTGCATGCAAACAGTTGAAACAGAAAAGGCAGCTATAATACTATCTCTTACCAGTCCAAATTTAATCCTAAACGTCTGTAGGTAGGCATTTTCAGTAATTATTCAGTGTTGCATCTAGAATTTCAAAATTATGGGGGATTGTCCCCCACTCAATTGAAAAATGTGGGGGATTTGAAAAAGATGTGGGGGACATACATTGACCTAACAATATGTCATACCGAATAGAGTTCATTTATTTTACATTCAGGCATTTTTGACAGCTATCATCCGCTCAAAAACGGAAGTAAAAAAATAAAATATTGACGAATACTACAAAACACACGCGAGATGACTTAGTCGGCTGCTACATGCAATTTAGTACGTATTTTAGTCATAACCACGAGTGAAAACAAACATGGCTGAAGCGTTAAAGATACGATGAAGATAAACTGAATTAAGTTGAAAAGATTGTCAGATGCGCGACTTGGCGCGCACTGACTTCAATAAAATGCGCGATCTGCATAAAAAATGCGCAAATCGCGCAATCGCGCGGCCTAGATGCAACACTGAATTATTCGCACAAACTTTTTAATTTTCCTGACATTGCATGTATACAAATGCTGACCCGGATGTACCTGCGTAATAAAGATTGAGCAAAGCTTGGTACCAGTGGGAACCAAGCATGCGTACTTTGAATATCCGGATCAGGTTTCAGGGTTTTTTTTTGGCCGATTTTATAGCAGTTATTCGGTCATATTCCCAATTGAAAATAGTATGTTTTTTTCCTAATTTTGATACAAAAATTCCCAATCGAAAACTTAAAAAATCGATCTTTGGGGAACGTAAAATTGTGTGAATAGCCAGCGTCTAAACAACCCATGTGTTAGTAGACCCTTGATTTCTCAGTATAAGTTTATCAAGCGTCTAATGATATTGACGACCTTCAAAAGTGAAAGTAGATCAAAATGTATCACAATTCAAAATATTACGTTATAAAATTTTAAAAAAGCACTGATAAAGACAGAAAAATTGATTTAATGTTTAAGCAAGCGACTCTCTTGGAAAAGAGTTGTACTTCGGAAATGGTAACGGCAAATGAAACTGCAAGTACTAGTGAGAAATTGCCTTAAACGGCGTCCGTGAGTTACCACAATGATGTTTCTTCTTGGGGGTTTTAAAAGTTCTAGCGACAAGTCTAAGTCAGATACAGTTGTCCTTGTCACTGATCAAAGTTTATTTAGTTCCAACAAATACGAGTTGAAGTATGAATTGTTGTATTATAGTGGTGCAAAAGTTGGGTATTGTTGCAAATTGTGCAAGCTTTTTTCAGCAACAGATGAAAACATCTTCATAAATGGTACAGGTGATACAATAACACAGTTCAAAAATATGAAAACCAGAGACCTACTTTTGTGAACTAAATCCTATTAGATAAGGAATATTATATTATTGCCTCGAAAACTTGAAAATGTTTTGTTGTTTTACCCAATTTTTGGCAAAATGCCGCTAAAATTCCCCAATCTCAAGGGTATGGGTCATGTTCCCAAAATACTGGAAAAAAACCCTGGGTTTGTTATACATGTAATGTAGGGAAATTCAAAAGTTAGACATGTGAAATATCATTATATGGACTTAGCTGAGTTTAGCTCTGAGCCATCAATATAAATATTGATATTAAATTATTTGATTCAATTCAAAGGGAAAATAGAATTTTTGTGAAAAAAAAATTGGCTATTTGGCTATAGGGGAATTCGTCGACTGTTTGTGTCAATTTGTCAGGAAAAAACCCTGCACTAAACGTCATCTGTTTATGTAGCTGCCACATCAGTGTTTTTTTTTCCAGGATATTGGGAACATGACCCATACCCATGGAATCGGGAAATTCAGCGATGTATTGTTAAAAATTGGAAAAAAATGCATTACTTAAATTTTGAACTGATTAAATGGAAGCAAAGAATCACTGTCTAGGGTGGCATTATCAATTATTTAAGCACCTTTATTTATTTCATTTTTTTTTTCAGATTAATCTGGGACATCTTGAAAATTGCTTGATACTGAACAAAAAGATTCTTACTCAAGACAATTGATAAGAACAGCAAGTAACCATGGCAAAGCCAGACATGGAGGTGATAAAGGAAATCCCTGGATATAAAGTTATCCTGAAGGCTGTTCTTAAAAGCCAGATTCAACAATTAGTAAGTTTTAAAATGGTTTTTATATACCCAGTTTCCTTAAATGACCAATATTTTGGTCATCGATCCAATAAAAAATTATGGTCCCACCCCTTCCCCCCAAATTTTCAAGTGAGAAAATTTCCCAAATTTCCAAAACCTTAAAAAAACCTGCCATCTTGTCCCCTATGAATTTATGAGTGGGAACATTTTAAGAGAACTGATGGCAAGGATGAATAGAAAAAAAAATTGCCTGCCATTGGGATTTAAGTGTCCAACCCTTTATTTGTCATCCCAAAGAAAACGCTGTATTTTCTTAAAAAAAAATTCTGTGTCGTTAATTTTCATACAAGTACAAAAAAGTCATACCTATATCGGGAATTCCACTTTCCCCCAGTCCGCTTCTAAGTTATTCATACTTTGCAAAAACGTGCAAATTGATCGAAATAAAAAGGTGAAAAAGACTAATTAGGGCCAAATTAAAAGCTTGGACACTAAAAAAATTTAGATTCCCTCCATGCTGTTTTTAAAAGGAAAAATTAGGAAAAAATTTCCCCCTGTCCCCCTATCGCCCCGTCCAAATTCTTAAATTTTTGGAGAACAGCACGGATGAACATAACAAAATACATAGAAACTAACCCGCCCTGCAGGAGGAATGACTTTGAAAAATTTTTGCCCCTGCCCGCCCGGCTTTTGTTAAAATGTTTAAATGGGAAATTTTAGGTAAAATACTTGGGGAAAATAATTTGTATAAAATAGATAAAAAAATTACATTTTGCATTTTTAGCTCACCTGTACATGGGGAGCTTTTTAAATGATCGCTTTTCGTCCAGGGTTGGCCCCCTAAACTTTTTACTTAAAACACATCTCCCTAAACCCCCGGCCAAATTTTTCCCAAAAATTTTACAGGGAAAAGTTCTTGGTAGTAAAATTTTAAAAAATTTTTCCCAAAGAATTAATTCCATGCAAAATCCCCGGGT